>NW_027508866.1:9595000-9692500 GCF_051911475.1 Siphateles boraxobius
GCCGGATCTGGGCCGACATTATGATGCTGTCTGGGATTACATTAGGGAACTGCAGGCATGATGGAAAGATAATACTTAAATCATAAAAAAGTCATACGAGAATACAGTCTCCCATAGAAGTTCTTATTTAGTTATTTATTTTTGTAAATAAATGCGCTCGTGAAGTCAAACTACTTGTGACATTGGTCTAAATATAATAGGGCTTGGGCATCGTGACGTATACTTGGCGTGGCCGCCATGTTGATTGCCTCCTTTACTGCTACTTGGACTACGGCGCACTGTTTATGGACTAATGCCACGTTCCAGGCAACCTGTAACCCGTGTTTTTCCAACTCGTAACTGGGAGTACATCGATCTAGTACGAGTTCACGGGTGGGAAGTCACGGTTTTGACTGCCGTTCCAGTGCACTTTCACGGGTATAAGGTTGGAAAAACACGGGTTACAGTTTGCTTGGAACGATGTACTCCCAGTTACGAGTTGGAAAATCACACGGGTTGCAGGTTGCCTGGAACGATGTACTCCCAGTTACGAGTTGGAAAAACACGGGTTACAGGTTGCCTGGAACGATGTACTCCCAGTTAAGAGTTGGAAAAACACGGGTTACAGGTTGCCTGGAACGCGGCCGTACTCACTCTAGGTCGTGTGTCTTAATTTGG
Source organism: Siphateles boraxobius (assembly GCF_051911475.1). Classification (NCBI taxonomy): domain Eukaryota; kingdom Metazoa; phylum Chordata; class Actinopteri; order Cypriniformes; family Leuciscidae; genus Siphateles; species Siphateles boraxobius. The sequence goes on from NW_027508866.1 coordinate 9,595,658, forward strand.
CGTTACTATTTCCCAGGTTACTACTCACCCAAAATACGGGAAAATTACAACATTCATCTTTCTGTTGCTATCCCTCTGCTGACAGCAAAAATTCGTACTAAAAAACTGCTGCATTAACTAAGTGAATTGTGAAGCTAGGTCTAACGTGACTTTGCTTAAGTTACAGATCGGCGTGAAATCGTGCTCTCACAACAACCCCGTTGTTATCTTAAAAAGGCCAACATCACGCTAAGGTTGTCTTCAAGTAAGCAAAACGATGCTTTGAAAACACCAGTTTCGTTGGAAGGGCACGGGAGTAGCAACAGGACAACAGTACAGAGACTGACAGGTCCGATGGAAGGGCTAACGTTAATGTTACGAGAGTATTCAAATACGGGATATTTTACAGGAAAATACTAAAACGGGAAGACAGCAGGAAAAGAGCTCAAATACTTGAGAAACCAGGAAAAAACGGGAGGGTTGAGAGCTACCAACTACACTTTTGAAACACATAGTTAAAAGTACATGTGTGAATGGTTGTTTTGATTTTGTCCACATACCGGTCCCTGGCCTCCCTAATTAACGTATCCCGAGAAATTCCACATCCTTTTAGGGATTTAAACATCTTTTTTCTTTCTCCCAACTCTGCTTCTTCTCGTTCGACTTGCTGTATGTTTACATTCGTGAGGCCATCAACATGGCCGCCACCTCCCAGAATGCAACGCGGCACCCAAGCCCTATAGTTGCTTTTTACTTTTATCTGGGCTTTCAACAAAAGGAAATTCCGCGATTTCCTCAGATATAATAAAGCTGGATAGATCCATCTAGTCTGAAAAGTGTTATCGCCTGTAAAGTCCATGTCCGAGGCAGTTCGACTTCACGAGTGCATTTCTTTACACCCACACAGCGCACACACTTCTACAGAAGACTTCTCGTAATTTTGACTTTATTCTCAAAATATTACGACTTTATTCTCGTAATGTTTCTACTTTAATCTCAAAATATTTCGACTTTACTCTCGAAATGCTAGACTTTTTTTTACTCAATTTTTTTTCACGTTGCGGTTCAGGGCTTCCGTAAAAAATGTTTGTGCATGTAAATAAAAAGTTAATTTTACATTTAGATATCTTGAATTTGTGCATTTAAAAAAAAATATTAGGTAGAATCAATAAATTATGAATAATATGCAACCAATAAAAAACTAACAGTATTCTGATTGTAAGTATTTTGGTCATTCTCAGATGTACCCGTGATCTTCAAACCATTATGGGTGTGAATGGAGAACAGCAGGTGGCGCGTTTCTCGTTTGAAACCTTTCGCTTTATAGAGCACAGAAACAGGCCAGTTTCAACCTTTTATCTGCACTGTACCACAAGGCTCTGCGAGAGCTCTTTCTGTAGATCATTACGGCAGGTATGAAACATCGTACACTACCAAAATACTCAATATGTCATTCACAAGAGGGCCACATACGCAATCATCTAACTGAAGTGTATTCAAATGCATTTTAACACATGCATCAGAATTGCACAACGAGGAAGAGGAGAGAAGTCCAGTCGGCTCAGGGAACCTCAGTGAGTGACATCGCTACGGTGAGCTCTGGACCAATCATCACCAAAGTGGATGGTAAGACCAATCCGATGTTGGACAGAAATCATTTCAATGTACAAGTCAAGTCACCTTTGTTTTTATAGTGCTTTGAACCAACAATTCAATATACAACAATTGTATAGTTCAGTTCAATAACTGTCTGAAGTTCATCAATTAAAGGCAGGGTAGGCGATTTTTTCAATAATTATTATTTTTTTATGCTGGTTGAAAGTCTCTTCACATCCAAATAGCAATCACTGGCTGCGTCCGAAAACTTAGGCAGCTGACATTTGCCTCACTTGCCTATCTTGCAATGCCTTGCAGGCAGCGTCTGTGCACAAAGGTACTTCACAGAACTGATTTCAGACAGACTTCTGAGGCAGCGTAATATGGTTTAATGATCTACAGCAAAATAGAGCGAGCTATTTTAGATATCAGATTCGGGAGGAAGGTTTTTAAGTCTTGAGAGACTACTCTCATTTAGAGGCAGTTGATGTGTAGGCGTTTCTCCGAGCTTGACCAGAGGCCGGAGGTTGGCCTGCCCTCGCACAGAGCCCCCCAACCTAGGTTGGAGGCATCTGTCGAAACCACCTTCCTCCTCGAGACTAGACCCATGCTTACACCAGACTTGTACCAGCTGGTGTCTTTCCAAGGGGCCTTTGATACAGCCATGATTTACCCTGATGCGCAGGTGGCCGAACTGCCATGCATGAGCCGGGACTCGGGGCTTCAGCCAGCGCTGGCTGAAGGGGACGCATACGCAGTAGGCCTAATTGGAGTACTGACGATGCGGAGGCCATAAGGCCCAGTGCCCTTTGAAACGTTCTGAGGGGCAGGTAAAAGCCCGCTTTGAACAAAGCAGCTAGCTGCTGAATGGAGAGAGCGTTGTCTGGCGTGACCCAAGCTCTCAAATGAATGGAGTCGATAACTGTTCCCAGGAAGGTTATACGCTGTCTGGGGGACAGTACATTCTTGGAGAAGTTGATCCTGAGCCCAAGGCATTCTAGATGGCTAAGGAGCCAGGATTTGTGGGTTTGTAATTCGGCCTCCGATTAGGCCAGAATGAGCCAATCATCGAGGTAGTTCAGAATGCGCATTTCCCGCTGTCTCAGGGCGGCTGTGATGGGGGGCTATTTGGATGTAAAAGTAAGCATCTTTCAGATCCACTGACAAAAACCAATCCCCTGGGTGAATCTGCGTGAGGATTTGTTTGGTTGTTAGCATCCTGAATGGCCGTTTCATGAGGGCCTTGTTCAGGTGTCATAGATCTAGAATAGGCCTGAGGCCGCCATCCTTTTTCGGGACGAGGAGGTAACCGCTGTAAAAGCCTGACTTGCTTTAGGGATCCGGCCACCCAGGTGTTTTGAAGATGAAAAGTGCACTTTTTCTGAGAATTTTTGTGCTTTATTTTTGTCGCTGTTGGAACAGCATTTGTTTGTTGCAAGGGTGCGTGAACTGAAACGGGCTTATTGGTTATAAAACCGCTTCCTCCGGGGGCAGTTTTTCTTACCCCTTTTCTTCTGTGCCATCAAGGGTTGAGAGCAGGGGGCGTGTCACGACTTGGTTAGTTATTCGTGAACTTCTGGGAAGAACGGCGCTGACCGCTGGCGAGGGGTCTGTTGGCACCCCGGCAGGAACCACTCATCGAGGCGGCTTCTGGTGGGCTCTTCTGGAGAGGACCAATCGAGGGCGAGCTCTTCAACGGCCCTGGTGAGGATGTGGAGAAGTTCAACGTCTATGCTCACCCTGGTACCACTTCCGCTGGACTGAGATGGGGGGGCGGGTTCAGTAACTGAGCCCGACCAATCCTAGCTTTCAGACCCTGTCAATGACAGGCTGTCTTCATGGTCTTCCTCCGATCCAACAAAGGAAACGAGGCCGGCCGCTTCAAGGGAGGGGTGCTGGTCCGTTTTAGTGAATAACACCGGAGGAACATCTCTCTCTGGAGAGAGTGAGGCATGCGGGGGCGGGGACGGCGTGGGCTCACTCGTCTCTGAATGCTCATTAGTCCTCTGACCCCGCCGTTTCTTCCTCCGCGGTTCAAGGAGGAGAAATATTCTCGAGAAAAGGAGTTGTGTTTAAATGAGTTAAATTCATCCGTAAGCAGCTCTACAGAGAACAATAAAATCATTATTCAGCTCAAGTCAGTTCAATGTTGGTTCAATTCAGTTCAATAACACGAATGCAATATGCATGAATAAATTGGAGAAAATATTTTTTGATTTTAATCTGATGTATTTTGATCATATAATCCCATGTGTTGGAACTCATTTGAATTTTCTTTTCTTTGTGTGATCCTTTTAGAACCATTTGCACCCGTTGCAGCAGGTATGCATGTTTTCTGACATTTATAAAATAAATATGGGTCCCACTTTATATTAAGTGTCTTAACCACTATGTATTAAGATTTAAATGAATAATTTGATACAATGCACTTTTTTTTGTATATATCAATATATCAAACTGCATATATCCTTCCTCTTACACCTTAAACCTAACAATACCTTACCCCTATCCCACCACAACCGCAAGTTTTTTGCAATACAACATGAACACAATAAATACATAATATATAGTAGTAGAAGACACCCAATATAAAGTTATACCGAAATTTGAATTAGAGATTTATTTCAACCTGTTAGCTGTGTGCTTTCGCTCAGTTAGTTGTTCTAATGTTTTGCAGCATCTCAGAATCTGAAGCCAGCGGAGGCATTGGTGGGCATCTCTGTGGCAGCGGGGGTATTCGGAGCGCTGTGCATCATCATGGTGGCTGTACTTGTCTACAAGATCCGCAGGGACAAGTTAAAAGTAGACAAATCAACCCTTTTTCACTGAGCTCTCAAACAGAGATCCCATTTTTGTACTCTGGCAGGGTTCGCTTGCCACAGTTAAAGCGGTTCGCATAGAAACTCTAGAAATGGCTTCTGCACTGACCTGTGGTTCAAGAGGATAGGAATGGGTAGATGAGTAGATGTCACAATAAGAAAATCTCACCAAACCAATATTATAAGTAGATCTGTGGCTTACAGTAATAGTCTTCTGAATGGTTTAGATTCATCATACATTTTTTTTTTTTGCATGCCAAGGCACATTTAGATATTAACTATATATCATTTATATATGCATTTTGGGGTTTTCTGTGTGAGGGCATTCTTGTAAAAAAGTATTTTGCTAATGTTGTTGTAATTTTTTGTCTGATTAAAGCAAAACTAAGAATTTGACCTTACATTTTACATTCATTTACAGTTGTAAACACTGTCTTTCATGGACTCATGTAACTATATTTACAATCATTTTCTCTTGTGTTCAAGAGAAGTCTGGAAATTCATACAGGTCTGGAACAACTTGAGGTTAAGTAAATGACAGAATTGTCATTTTTGGGTGAACTATCCCTTTAATGGATTATAATGCATTATATATAATATAAATATTATGTCGAAACAATGAGAAGTTATTACACAATGTGCAGAGAACTTTTAAAAAAAGAGACTTTATTAACATTTTTAGAAACAATCTTCTCCCTTTTCCACGTATTTTCCCTCTCCACACAGACTTGAACATGTGAAATGTGAATGACAAAACCGGCGAAGACGTGAAAGCAAAAAACAAAACCAAATCAATTTCCACTTTTTCAGCCAAGTGAAATTCCTTTGATGTCAGTGCAGCAGACTAATCCTACTCAAGTCCATAAATACAGGAGATGTTTGGCATAGATGCTCACAGGTACGAACAGATTGTTTTGGGAATGGGCTACACGGAAAAAGGTTAACTAGCCGAAACGAACACGATGAGACAATTAAGCAAGACAATTCACCAGGAACTTCACATTTCCTCAATATCTGGACGTAAAGGTGTCTCGAGTCAGAGGTCATGACAAATGACCATTTTCAGCCGAGCTGCATAAATTACTCCCATGTAAATATAATAAAAAGGACAGCATGTTCGCTCAGGTCAAGCATGCCATTTTTGATTTCGATTTCCAAAACAGATGGGGGTTATGTTTCTGAGAGGGAGAAGATTTAATAATTCATGGATTAAGAAGCTAAATTAAATGTGAATGGAAGGAGCACACAGCCTTGAGTTGGGTTTGGTATTTTCTTTTGGCTCAGGGCCACAAATGTACACTGTCATTTTCAAGATGTTCCAATTTGTTGAGGGGTTGGACAGAAAAAATAAATGTTGAACCACTTGGAGTCAATAAATTAAAAAAAAAAAAAAACTTTAAGAACTCCAGATGTTATAATTCATCCCCTACATGGTTTTCTGATTTACTCCTCTCTGCAAAAAACAAAAAAACAAAAACATTAGTTTAGCTGCATATTGGCATATAATGAACTACTACATTTACATAAATATACTAAACCTATATATCCTGTTATTTTAGGTCATAGAGCATGTTGTGGAGAATTTTGAAATTATTTAGCATATGGTTTAGTAGTAGTGCTGCACGATTTTGAATAAATTAAGAATCACAATTTCGTTTAATTTCTTGAATAAATGATTCATGACAATGACATTTAACAGACACCTGTCACCACCTAGTGGCCTAATGATGTAATTATTATTTAAAGATTCAAGAATCAAGAAATCAAATTTACTCTTTGGATCGCTACCATAGACATCATTCTTTTCATCTGAACTTTTTCCCCAGTACTTCTGTGATCATTTGAAACTGTGTGGTTGAAAGGACTGTTTGTGAAGCCGTTTCATTCATACTATCCGAGTAAGCAGCAGCGCCAACACAGATTAGAATGTTCACTGTGATCGTACTTGTCAGAGGTTTAATAGACATCCAGCTGAATCATTGACATTTAGGAATAAGATTGTGAGGGTGTATGAATCAAGATCGCAATCTTTTAGCAATTTATCATGCAGCTCTAGTAAGTGGACTGAGAATTACCTGTATCATCCGTTTTTTCCGCTGGATTTAGTTCAGGTATGGTTTCTTCCTCTTTTCCTTCAGTTGGAGGCTCCTCTGCTGGCTTCACCTTTTCAGCTAAAAGCACAATTTAAATACCACATTACTCCACATAAACAGAAAAAAGGGGTCATCGAATTTTCAAAATAAATGTACGCCAAAATAAAATGGTGTCTCACCGTCATCGCTGTTGGGAGGAATAACCTTCTCTGCATCTTCTGTGCTGTTAGCTTTGTTGTTCTCTGTGGAGGTGTTGTTCTTGTCTTTAGACTTATCTTTAGGTTTCGGTTTGGCAAACTTTGCTTTGTTCAGCAGGTAGTTGACCTCCCGGTCTAATAGGGTTAGCTTAGCTTCAATGTCCTTTGAGAGCAGAACAGGTTTCTCTGTTGGGGACAATTTCTCCTGTTCAGCAACCGTCTCATTCTTCCATGTCTGAAATAAAAACAAAAATCAAAATGTGCAGAGAGCATCCAAAGGGTTTACTGAGTGGAATTCACTTGAAGTCGAGGGAAGGATGAAATAAATCAATGGGAATGAGAGAGGGAAATAAAGCGATTACATACCATTGTCTCATTGATGACCCTCTCTAGTGTCTTCAGTTCAACCTCTGTGAAGATCTGGTCACCCTCAGGAATCAGTCTAGCACTCCTGTGAACGAAGGGCCGTGCAAATTACAAAGTTGTTTTCTTTTATTTGAACATGCTGCTGACTGAACTCAAAACTGCACTGCCCACAAGAGTCCGAGGACTCTTCCCAAAAATTAATACTTAAATTATGATATATTATCTTTTGTGTTTACATTCAATTAATGTATATAAAAAATAAATTAAAAAAAGTAAACTTGTGAAAATATATATTTTTAAATAAATATTTCTAAATATACATTAATTTAATATATACAAATAGATTACATTGAGTATTTAATTTAAACATTTAGATTTTTTAAATGAATTAAATTTAACAAATATAATTTAATAAAAACATGTACACATCCATACATGTATATTTAAATATATAAAAGAGGTTTTAAAAAAAATACACTTCTAAAAATACATTCTTTAAATAAATAGATTACATTACATAATTAAAAATATATATATTTTCTAAAAATACATTTTATTAACATTTTAAATAAATATTTAGATTTTTTTGAAATACAAAAAAGTGTTAATTTAAATAGATTCTTTGAAAATACTATCCTTACATTCATTTAAAAAAAACAAAAGAACGTTTATTTTCTAAAAATGCATTCTTTTTAAATAAAAATAAAACAAATATGCAGCTCTCACTCACTTGAGGAAGATGGTGGAGTGGTTGAGCATGCTGTTGAGAGCTGCCAGTCTGTCGGGCCATTTCTTCCTCTCCTCCACTCTGAAGAACATTGCTTTACAAAGCTTTCTCAGTTCAGACAGCTTTTCCTTCAGCTCCTTCGTACCAGCGGAATATCCTTCCTCATCCATCCAGTTAGAGGCCTCGCTCAACTTGCCTGTGATCTGCTCCTTCTCCTCCTCAGTCACCACAGCCAGATACTCATCCTGATACAGCTTATCCTAGATGGAGAAAGAGGAAAAAAATAAATTGTTTCGTAAATTCAAAGAAATAGTTGACTTAAAAATGAAACTCTACTTTGCTGTAATAACCATTTTCCACAATGCTCCATCAAAAAGCCTTAAGCCCACTACAGTTTTCTCCTCCCTCAAGCTCTGCAAATAAAGCTTTTTAGACTTGGACAAAGACAGTTCCGTCATTGTCACGCCACTGGATCTATGAGTCACTGCTCAAACACTGGGAGGGGCAGCAGAGAGATTCATTATACCTGCGTCTCAAAGATAAAAGCCTCCAGGCTGTTCAGGGTCTTTTCTCTCTCCTGCTTCTCCAAATCACGGTCAGTGAGGTCCTGCAGCCTGATATGAGGGAGGAACACATGGTAATTCTTTAGAGATTCTTCAGTTACTACAGTCTGTCCCAATTCCCACTCTGGTAATTCATTCTCCACGTTAATTAATGCTTAGAAGCAAGAGACACTTACTTCTTTTTGGACACTTCAAGGTCCTCTGTGCTGGGAATGAGAACATCGTTCACCTCGAGCTCCACTGTGATATCTTCTGATATTTTGCTCTTTTTCTGTGGTTTGGGTTTCTTGTCTGCCTCCTCTTCTGCTTTCTCACCATTTGATTTCTCTTCAGGCTTTTCAGCTTTCTCTGCTTCAGGCTCTCCCTGCGTGATGGAAGTGAGAGTTCAGTTCTAGACAGATTCCAAAACTAAATCACATGGAACTACTCGCCAGTGGCTGGTAATTTTGTATGAAACTGCAATATAATACATGGTTGAAACTGTAATTTAATGATTATAGTCTGACCTTTGATTAATGATTATAGTGAGTGAGTGAAATGTTCACATTTAGTGACGGCTACAATTTTGAATAGAGACGAGATTTGTATATGGCACAATCGATCATATTTGTCTCTATAGGGCTCTCACATCGAATTTCCATTACTTTTCCATTACTTTATAATGATTATAATTTTTTTTTTAAATCACTGATTCTGCACCCATAAAATATAATTTGTAGCAAAATCATTTTTTTCTTAAATTTTAGATCTTAAAATGATTTCCTATAGAAATTGTAATGACTTTGCCCAAAAATTCCCTAATATTTTCAGGTTTTACGGGACTGTGGGAACCCTGTCACTAATATTCAGCAAAAATAATCCCATTGTAATTGGGATAAAAACATTAATAATATTTTATAGCAATGTTAATATATTATTATAGTAATAAAATGATTAATAATAATAAAATTAAAAAAAAAACATTTCAATGGGCAATAATAAAGATGCATTTTTCTTAAAGTATAATTTGTATCATATTGGCCATCATATTGGGTAATAATAAAAATAATTATTATCTTAACATTTTACATTGGATAACTACTGTATCTCAAGGAACTTAGGCGGGGGTTTCTGCAGGCGTATAATATTGCATGCTGTACAATAGAAAACGAGAGGAAGTCAAAAAACTCTTCTGAGAATAACAGGGCAGAACAAGTGATTTTGATTCTCTTGAAAGTCTAACTGTCAATCCTCTCACCTGAGTTTCCGCTTTATCTTCTTTGTCGTCTTTCTGCTCTTCAGTCTGAGGCTCTCCCTCTTTACCCTCTTTAGCCTCTTCCATCTCAGGTTTCTCCTGGGCAGTCTCTTCCGGTTTCTCTGACTGTTCCTGATCTTTCCCAGCCTCCGGAGTCACTTCTTCTTCATCCTGGAACATAATGAAAAAGCGTAATGTCAAGCTCAAGTTTGAGAAAATGTCTATCTAATATGGAAACAGACATCAAGCAGATTTACCGTAACCGGTTCTGACATGTTTGCACTTGGCTCTGAGCTGCCACCCCCAAACAGGCTAGAAATGGTGTTTCCAAGCTCTGAGGGGCAGGGGAGAAATTAAACAATTGGAGAAATTAAGAAATTAAATTCACATTTAGAAACTTCCATATCTTTTCTTCCACTTAAAAGAAATTAAGAAACTAATTTAAAAAAAAGGATATACTATATTACACTAATAAATATAATAATTAAGAAAATACATATAAATATAAGTCTAATATAATATATTCTTTTTTATTTATTTTAGTTCTTGTGTATTTTATTACAGCTTATTAAAAAACAATTACAATTTAAAATTATTTGAAGTATATTCAAACAGAAAACAGTTCTTTTAAATTGTAATATTTCAACATATTGCCATTTTACTGTACTTTTCATCAAATAAATTCAGCCTTGATATGAGACTTTGATTTCTGATAAGGCAGTTTGCAATGTGAGATGTTTTAATTCCTTTTAAGAGTCTTCTTTAGTACAACAAACAACAGTCTAAAAAAATGTGTATAAAGATTTGTGTATAAAGACTAGGGCTGGGTATTGTAACAATTTTCGATACCGATACCTTGACTTCGATACTGGTTCCTGAACGATACTTTTTTCGATACCAATTTTTTAATATAACATTACCTAAAAAAAAACTTTTATTTTTTCAATTTGTTGACTTTTTTAAACTCATATTTTGAGTCTGTAAAAAAGCACCAATGCTAAAGTTTTCTATGTTTCCTAATCATTTAACAACATGTATTCTTTACTTCAATGAGCTCATTGTTTCTGCCTTAACTTAATGCATTGTTTAACAATGAAACTGAATGAAAATTAATTGAAATGCATTACACAAAGTCACCCCTGATAACAGATCACTCTAAATTATAATTCAGACACAAGCATTTTCTGTAAAGCTCCTTTGAAACGATATGTATTGTGAAAATGATATACAAATAAATGTGAATTGAATTAAATATAGGCTACTGGGGTGCGGGATATATGCCTCGCGCTCAGCACACATGAAGCTTGCGCAAAGCACTGGCAAAAGTAGCCTACTGATTATGGATGTGTCGGGAAACGATAGCAAGGAGATATTTTAATTGTTTATTAATGAACAAGTGTTTACTAAACGTGTTGGCTGCAAAGATGATTATTGCGAATTTGCGATGCTGACTCGTCATCCCCGCAGTAGTGAACGCGCGCGCGCCTATATGGATTAGGTAATCAAACTATTTATTTCTAATTGTTTCGTTTAAAATTAGACATATTTTGAACATATATAGAACTATTTCTCATGTCTGTGAGGCAAGTATCCTATACGCTGAGTTTTGGTTTATATGTGACGCGCTCCAGTTCTTGTAGTCGAAGGCTGATAAACTTTCTGCTCTCGAGTGTATTCTGTGCGCTTTTAAGTGCCTTATCAGATTTACCATGTTACCCGTCTGGCAGCAATTATCTTGTCGAAAATATTGCATCGTGCGCTTATGGCATCGAGTCGGGTACGTACACTTTTGATCATTTCCACATATTTTCTATCTATCTGGGTTGGACACTTACACACACACACACACACACACACACTACAGCCTCACGTGCGACGAGGCACGTCTCTGGGGAGCCGCTTAAACTAGTGTTTTTCCGCCACAGCCAATCATGCTGCATGTTTATTGTTTCACTGACGTTGATGAGATTAACCACTTGGGTACCGAAACTTGGTACCGAAAAACAAGACATTTTTCGATACTCTGTAGTATCGAGGCAATTTGGTCGGTACCTAAAAAGTACCAAACTCGGTACCCAGCCCTAATAAAGACAAAACTTACTTGTGAGCGTTGACTCCTCCTCTTTCTCCTCCACAATGGTCTCAAACACTGACTCCACCTGAAAAATCAAGGATCTTCTGGCTAATTAAGCATCTACTGGAATAGTACATTTGCTTTGTAATATAGTGGAAAAATACTACCACTAGTTTGTCATGTTTTATTATGCAAACTAAAATGCAGTACTAACCCGGTCCAGAATTAACAACCCGCTTTCATCCATGTTGAAATGGGCCTTGATGCCCTTAGATTCAGCATCTGAATGCTTCTTAAAGCTGCTGCCCACTCCAGATAGTTTCACCGTTGTCAGATTCTGTGAGCCAAATATTCTTAGAAAGAGAGAGACAGACACTGAGGTTTGATTCAGAAGTTCTATTTTCTGATCATTTTGAAAAAGTGCAAACAAATAAAGCACAGAATATGAGTAGAATGAACAAAATGTGTCTTACTTCATGTCCTGTTCACTGAGAAAGCTGAGGTCTCCATAATTTATGTAAAAGACAAAGTCGTCCGTGTAACGATTGAACGTGATGACTTTCCTCTGGGGATACGGGGCCATTCTCTGGAACAGAATGCGCTTGTTGTGCTTCATGGTCTTCAAGCCATCTTCTTCCTCAGTCTCACGATTGAACTCGACCTAAGGAGAGTGACAAAAAAACATCTGAGAACTTCTTAAATGCACAAGCACTGTAGTATGATAAATAAAACTGCACACTTCTTATCTGTTAAATTAAACATCTCAGTGGTTTTATTTAGGGATGAGTAAAGATTATTAATACAAATCCAATTTTAGGAAAAAACACACAGACTTTGTCTTCACCCTCTCACCTGTATGGGAAACACAGCTGCATCTCGTACCAAGAAAGGCTTGACTTTGAAGGCTTTGCTGAGCGCAGCGGCCTGATAGACGGCGCCCATCGCTGCAGCTTCATCTGCATTGATGTTCTTGCTCAGTTCCTCTCTGGAGACAAAAAGTGAACACAAAGCTGAATTATTTGGCACTGTACCAATTTCAAAACATCTACTACTAAAATGTTAATCAATGCTAAGTGTAATCCATCTTATTAGGTGTTTTTTAAGGGTTAGTTCACCCAAAAATGAAAATTGTCATCAATAACTCATGTTGTTCCAAACCCATGAGACTGCATCTGATCTTCAAACCAAATGAAGATATTTTAAATGAAATCTGAGGGATTTCTGTACCTCCATTGAATGTTTTGGAGCAATAGAGTTTTGGTTGAATAGACTTTCATAGAGATAAACAGAAAAACGTAAGCTTAACTTTACTTGGTTGACGTGTTAAAAACCTTATTACTTCCTGTGAATGCTCAAATGTGCTGGCGTGACACCCGAGAAGGAAACTCATTGGTTCTTGTGCATCAAATGCTTGAATTTAAGTTGACCATATTTGAGTGCTCTACATACATTTGCTGATCAATTTTTATTTGAATAAAAGCCTAAATTAAAACATATCATTATATAAAGCAATCGTGTCTCTTCAGAAGACTTGGATTAAACCACTTGATTCATGGATTTTATGATCTCTTTATGAATTTTTTGAAGCGTCAAGAGTTTTAGGTCAGTAATTGATGACAGAATTTTAATTTTTGGGTGAACTAACCCATTAAATGTTGAAAAACATGAAAACAAGACACTAAAGGCACTTTATTTGTTCATGGCTAAAGTAATTTCAAAACAATTACAAACAACCGCACACCAACGTGTTGCGGCTAATAAACCTTTATCAGGGTGTGCTACCCTTTAAATGTTTCTTATTTTGTGCAAAGAAAGAACCAAACCTAAATTACTAGTACACACTAATTTGTCAAGTTTTGCCTGGTTAGCACAGACAAGTTTGTCTCTGCTGGTTGATGTCATAACTGCACCACACAACTTCAAATAGCATCCATTGACAGCCAATCCAATGTATCTACTATAGTTTAAACAGGAAATAGAACTGCGCAAACACACACAAAAACATACTTTCCCACAGCTTTAAGCAGCACATCCTGCACTTTAGGCACTCTGGTGGCTCCTCCAACCAGAATAACCTGTTCAATCTCATCCTGTTGGACAGGAAAGATATTTCAGATTATTTTTTAAATCATAGCTATGCAGAAATCATGTATAAAGTCAATGCCTTGATATTTAGCTCCTCACCATGTTCATCTCAGAAGCAGCTAAAGCTTCCTTCACAGGTCCTGGTACTCTGTCAAACAGATCCTCACAGAGGGCTTCAAACTCAGAGCGAGTCACTTTTGCCTTGAAGTCAATGTCATCCATCAAACCTTCAATCTGAAGAAAGAAGAACATCAAGATGTCACTAAATCGTCTTTCACAACACAGAGTTAGGTTTAAACTGTACAAGTAGCAAGTCTAACATACAGACATTGTTTGTCTGTTTACATATCATGAATGTCTAACAAATCTCACACAGTCAGACCAATAATTCCCATTTAAACAAAGCTAAGCTGACCCAGTGTGGTCCAAATGTAAAAAAAAAAAAAAAAAAGTGAACCGGATCCTATTTTGCATTACTCTTATTTATTACAAATTATGTTATCCTCATAACAATTTAAGTCAAAGTCAAATTGAAAAATGTCTTAGTATTTGGCTTGTTGCTCATTTGTTTTAATGACCGCAAACCTTGAGCTGCATGAACTCCTGATGATCAGGTGATTCAGCATTTGAGAACAATCCAAAGCTTCAGTGGAAGCAAGAACATCTGAGTTCACATGGCCAATGTCACAAATTTGCTTACATTTGAATAGTGACCTAGAGCTAGTCACAGAGTTAGTCACGATGAATTGGAAGCAGTGACACATTTTTCTTCTTGTGACGGTCATCCATGTGAAACAGATTTTCAAAATAAATTAAGAAAACAACAATAGGTCATGAACTTGGTTTTATCCATCGGTTGATTGAATTTTGGGTGTTGCACTCAAAAATTGAGAAAGATCTGAATGTGAGGTTACAGTTGATTGGAAGATAGGGGTGGGTTTTTAGCAGACAAAAAGACAGAAGTCGCCCAGAATCCATCACATGAGAGAAGCCCCATTTCATCGGAAGATCCAGTTATGATATTTTGATGAAAAATAAGAAGGTTCGAAAAAAAATAAAACATTCATGGATGAATCGTCAACAATAAGATCAATATCTTTCATTTAATGCAGTTTTTTTTTGGTGCAAATTGATAACATGGTATTTTGACTAACTAAACATTGTGTAAAAAAAAAAGAAAAGATCAACAATTTCAGTACCTGTGCTGTATGATCAGCATTGGCACTCAGCACAGTCTTGAGTCTCTGAGCCTCTTTAAGGAGTTTGGCCATGGCACGCAGATTCTCCCTCACGTCCTTCTTTGATTTCTTCTGTTCGTTAAAGAGCTTGGCGAGATGATCTCTGAGCCTCAGCTCGATCTCAAAGCCACCGAGTGTTCTATCAAAGCTGAATATAAAAAAGTGATAGTCAGATTTTTGCGTAATGCATACAAATATGAAATGTACCGAAGTGGCCAACAATGAGGCCAGAACATAACCATGACTAACCCAACTCCACGGATTTGAAGCTGTGGCTGAGTGCCAGATTCTTTGGTCTTTATTGTCTGATATGTGACAATCGTGGCTGTTGTGCTGCCCGACCCCATATCATAAAACAAGACATTCTATAAGACACAGAAAAGAAAGGTTAATATCAAAAAACCGTCATAAATCCCACTTAAAGGAATAGTTCACTTAAGTGAAAATTCTGTCATCATTTACTCAACCTCAAGTTGTTCCAGACCTGTATGCATTTCTTTCTTCTGCTGAACACAAAAGAAGATATTTTGAAGAATGTCGGTAACCAAACAGTTGATAGGCCCCATTGACTTCCATGGTAGAAAAAAAGAAAAATACTATGGAAGTCAATGGGGTACATCAACTGTCTGGTAACTGATATTCTTCAAAATATCTTTTGTTCAGCAGAAGAAAGAAATTCATACAGGTTTGAAACAACTTGTAAATGACAGAATTTAAATTTTTTAAGTGAACTATTTTAATTTCTATATCACAAGTCTACTTTCTAAAATCAACATTTCTGGTTTCCAAGTATGCTATTGGCTAGCCAAACAGATAGTCCCATCCACACACTCACACCATTGTTTGACCAAATAAATAAATTAAATTCACTTAAATCTTCTCAGTAGTACCTGTGCAGTCGAATTGATGTCTTTTCTCCGGAATACTCCATAGTTCAAAGCCACAGCAGTATTATCATTGATAAGCTGAAGGACCTTTAGCCCTGCTATATGGGCAGCCTGCAAGACAGCCCTGCGTTCTGCCTGATTAAAATAGGCTGGCACTGTGATCACTGCATCTTTTATGGGCTGCTCTGTTAGGAGAAAAACATAAAATTATCGGTCTGTTCAAATATCCTAACCGGCAAAAACCAAGACAGCTGAACTATTTGAAACACTCATTATCAAACCTGCAAAGTCTTGAGCCAGAACCCGAGAGTAGTTCAACATCATGCCCAAAAGCTCCTCTGGAGTATACTGAATCTCTCTAGATGAAATAAATAAATAAAAAATGATTCCCAGAAATTATATAAAACCCATTGGTTACAGCTAACGCACCAAGCAAGTGCTTCATTACTTACTCTGAGAATTTGAAATAAACGGTTCCTCTTTTCTCATCTCTCTCCAGCTGATGCTCAGGGAAGTGTTTCAGATACTGCACCACCTGTGGGTTGTCTGCTGTCTTTCCCAAAATGCTCTGGAGGAATCTGTAAACCACCTTGGGGTTCTTCACAGCCTGTCATGATTCAAGTTTGCTAGAGTCAAAGCTTGTCACAAATGCTGCAACAAGGTTTTAGAGATTAAGAAAATGTGAAGGAATTTTTTTCATGCTACTCGGTCCATTGTGAATACGAAAATCTATTTACTGGCCTGTTGTTCCTCGTCTTATTTTGAGTCATACACTCTCGTTCAAAAGTTAGGGGTCAGTAATTATTTTTAAAAAGAAATTGATACTTTTATTTAGTGACAGTAAAGACACTTATTTAACAAAATATTTTGATCTCAAATATATGCTGTTCTTTTGAAATCCAGGACGTTTTCAACATCGATAATACATTTTTTCTTGAGCATCAAATCAACATATTAGAATGACTTCTGAAGGATCATGGGACTGAAGACTGGAGTATAACGCTGAAAATGTACAGGAATAAATTACATTTTTTTATGTATTATAACAGAAATAAGTTATTTCAAATTGTATTAATAATAATTCACAATATTACGGTTTCCACTGTATTTGTGATCAAATCAATGCAGCCTTGATAAGCATCATAAACATTAAAAATCTTACCGACCCCAAGCGGTAGTGTATATGCACGTTATGTTTCTCAACGTAATCTTTAAAAAATAAGTAAAATTGCTTATACGCAATAACTTTTCTTCCTAGCTGACATCAAAAGAAGGGCATGCTGGTGAAAATTATTTTATAAATCAGGAATTTGAAGTGGAAATTTCCATTAAGTAACACCCTAAATTGTTTTCTTATTGAATTTCATGTTTAAATTCTAAATGTCACATTATAAATTATGTTATATACATTGCAACTGCCACTTCATGTTGACTTTTACAGAAGGTATTATGGAGTACAAAGACTTACCACTCCTAAAGCACTGTCTCCAAAAAGCCTCTCGTTTTCCTTTAAGCACACAGCGACTGGTGTTTTCCGCCGGGACTCCCTGTACAAAGAAGCTAAATGTCACAACGGAGAAAACTGCTCTCTGAAACTAATAAATCTAAATCACTTGACAAGATCTGTTGATTTTGGTGCAAAAAGTTTCACTCTGTTCCAACACATACTTGTTTAATACAATCTCCATTGGCACACCGGGTTTCACTATAGCAACTTTCATCCATTCACTGCCCAAGTCCACAGACATCACAGCCACGGATTCTGCAACACAAACATATCAGACAGCTGAAATTCTATGATCAGGGATAAGTAAAGAAACCCATAATAAAAAAAAAAGAAAATGCATGTTTATACGCATCTTGATAGATTCAAGGCATGTTCACACCAAAGACGATAACTAAAACGATAAAGATAAAGGGCTAGTTTTAAGAATTGTTTTACATGTAAAAGAATTCATCCTGCGTTTAAAGGGATAGTTAACCTAAATATGACAATTTTCATAAATTACTCACCCTTAAGTCATTCCAAACCCACAAGACCTTCGTTCATTGTCGGAACACAAATGAAGGTCTTTCTGATGACATCTGAGATATTTCTGTCCCTCCATAGACAGCTAAGCAACAACCACTTTGACGCTTCAAAAAGTTCATTGAGATAATAAACCTAATCCATTTGAATTAAGCGGTTTAGTCCAAATTTTTTGAAAAGAGTCGATCGCTTTATATGATGAACAGATTGAATTTAGCCTTTTATTCACATAGAAATATTCATCAGCAAACATAAACAGAAGCTCAAGCGAACCTGCTCGAAGAACAAACCTAATTGGTTCTTGCTAAAGATCAAGCCTGCTACGTAACACGAGAATGAACCTTACTGATTCTCGCACGTCAAGCGAACATGCTTAAGCTTCCGTTTAAATAAAAATTCCATTAGTTGATGAATGTTTATATGTGAATAAAAACCTAATATAAATTTGTTCATCATAAGGCAATCAAGCCTCTTCAGAAAATTTGGACTAAACTGCTAAATTAATATGGATTAGTTTTACGATCTCTGAGAACTTTCTGAAGCATCAAATTGGTTGTTACGTAGCATCAACAGAGGGATAAAAAGCCTCTGAAAAAAAACATCTTCATTTGTGTTATGAAGATGATGTTATGAAGGTTTTTTTTTTATTAAATGAGTAATTAATGACAGAATTTTCATTTTTGGGTGACCTATCCCTTTAAGAGCTTGAGAAGTTTAAAGCGGTGCACCACATAACTGCAGGACATGCATATAATAAACTGAACGATTTTGTGCATTAGTGTGGACAATAATATAGATATCATTATTCTATTGTCCTTGGTTTGAACAAGTCTTCAAATTCATCCTGATGGACAACAGCACTGGAAACGTACAGCAAATATAAGAATATAATCAATTGTATATGGCGCTTACCTGTTTGAGAAGGCAGGAATGCTACTATTAGGCAAAAAACAGCCCATAATGACAGCCTTTCCCTCATTGTGACCTGCACAGAAGATTCAAAAACTGGTTTAAAGCATGCAGTTAAAATTAAGCAAAAAGACACAACTGTGACAGGTCTGTACCATAAACCAGAAAGTATATCAGAAGCACACAAGTTCCCTCGAATCACACAAGTTCCCTCAAATCACCATGTTCAAGATCATTGATAAAACGGACAGTATTACATCACAACCCTGATATGAAAAACTGCCCAAGCACCATATATGGATCGATGTGTAGGTGGAAACAATCAGACAGTGACAGGTATGGATAGGTACATGCTGATTTGATGGGATCCCACCCACAAGTCTGAGACAAAGCCTGAAAGCACATGGATCTCAATACTGTAGTGTAGAGCAGTGGCTCTTAAACCTGTTCCGTGAGGCCCCCAACAGTACATTTTTGATGTCATCCTAATCAAACACACCTGATTCAACCGATAGTAGAGAACCACAAAACCTGAAATGTTTTGAGGGGCCTCTAGGAACAACATCGGAAACCACTTTTGTAGAGCTTTCCTGCTTAATAAAAAGACATTAGGGGCCAAAGTGCATACAGAATACCATAGGAACATTTCTTAATGTGTTCTAAAGTTGGATTGTCTTCTTTTGACTTCATTTTTACAGTCACGGTTCTCTCTCGATTGGCTATTTCAAATACTGATTCAAAAATGCAAAGAGGAAACTTCTAGTTGCACAGCCTGTGTGACGTAAGCCTTATTGAGGCTCCCAATGGTGCTAAGCATCATGTCAAACTGTCATTGCACTGCTTGATAATGTGCAGTAAACATTACACCTTCTTCCTTTCAAAATGCTCAAACATAAGTAAACACAGCTGATGATCTGCTAAATGTACTAGTAGACTAATCTATGAACACATGCAACCACCCAGATGATCCCAAACACCTCCGACAAAGAAAGTGATGGCATGGCACTTACCTTCTTCCAGATCAAGTTTTATATCGATTCTTGTTGACTAATAACGTTAAATCTCTCTTGACACCTGAACAACAATATTTAGAAACGCTTATCCTGCCCTAATTTTGAACCAAAGGTTTCCTGTGTTGATCCTTAATATCTAATTCCTTACAGATGGCAATATGATCGCATTAACCAGCTATGCTCTGTGACCAGACCAGCTTGCTTGCTTGATTTTGCTCTTGCAATCACCGGCTTGTTCTAACACATTGGGCCCGGAACGCGGCGTGATCTCATTGGATCCACATAACTCGTTGCTCGCCGAGTGAAGCGCTGAACGCCATGATCGAAAGTCCCACCCCTTTTCCCTTGAATGGAGAGCGCTGATTGGTCCACGTGCCAACCAGTGCATGCGAGTGGTTAGTCGTGTAAGTAAGCATATATCTGATTGGTCCACGTTAAAAAGGAGAACATAACGGCTGTGTGACAGGTTGTAGTTTTTGGGTGCTTGCGATGGGGAGTCCAAATAATTTCCGAGATTTTTTTATTCTGAACATTTACTTTTAAAGACACAAAACATCGATTCTTTTTCATTCTTTGCTTATTTTACATGTTGTAAAACGGTCCAATAAAGCTATATGTAGGAAATATTTCTGTTTATTACGTTTCAATTAAGGTAAAAATAAAATGACATGTATTAAACCTCGTATGTGCGTTTATCTTGTAACATATCACATTTACAGGACACTGAATTTTCGCCCGATCACGATAAGAAAGGGACGGTTCTCGGTTCAACGAGATGAATTGTTAAAGTCCCCGTGAACCGGAAGTTGCAAACGACATTTCTCCAGTGTTGTGACGTATTTCCGAGAGAAACGGAATACTAAATGAGGCAAAATAGTGTGCGTGGCTTTTTTTCCAACTAGCACCTGATTGGATCTAGAAAAGTAGGTGTTTCATTCAAACACACAGGCAGCCCGTGTACTGTCAGTTGGAGGGGCGTCGTTACGGATGTTAAGCAGACACCCAAACCGTCAAACCTACGTCATCAGGGAAGGTCCTCCAATGCAGAGGGGAGGGGAAATTTCAGATTTTGATTAAAGATTACGAAGCCAAAAAATTTTTTTGTGTGGATTGACTTGCATGGATGAATTGTTCACCACAAAACGATCAATTTAGGCAAACAAAGTAAGTATGGTCAATTTTGAATTCATGGGGACTTTAAACTCATTCATGCTTTGTTGGCCCAAGAACCGGATTTGTTTTCGAATTGTTCATACGATTCACTGAAAAGATCCGAATCAAAAGAACGGTTCTTTCCAATACCGCCAATAAAATTTCAAAGAAGAAGAACGGTTCGTTCACGGATCGGGCATCACTTGTAACTTTTTGTTACGTCTTTGGGTCGTTTTCTATTGTAACTTTCAAAAGAGCCCACTTAAATTAAATATCTAATTCTGTTTAGTGTGTACTTTGATTTAAAAAACATTTAAACTTAAAATTAAATTAAAATGTAAACTACTTAAATCGAACTGATTTATGGCGTGCTGTGTCAGACTCAAACCTTACAATATGAGTGCGAAATACAGATAAATAACTGAAACAAAAATATCTTGACACTAGTCACATGACCGTGATGTGAGTCACATGATTTTGCTAAACAAGAACTGCTTGGAAAATGGCAGCGTTCTTACAGTGGAGACGATTTGTGTTTTTCGATAAAGAAACGGTGAAAGATCCGAGTGAAAATGGGAAAAATTTCCAACTACCGATGGGTATATCAGCCAGTGATTCAGGTCGAGGACACATTGTGCTTGGAGATATCCTTACAATTCTGAAGTCATGCTTGTGGCTAGCTAGCAATTATGGTACTGTTAAACAATAATACCAAGTGCATTTCATAATTATAGTCGTCTAAGCAATCGTATCATTTAGGCTGTGGCAAACCTGCTTTGTAAAACGGGAAAACGCTTATGCTTGACGTACGTTAACACTTTCTAGCTGATTATATATGGCGATTTCAGGTATGCATATGTGCGTGTTTTCTTTAACTCGTGTATTGCACATATGGATGGACAAATCTGGTTTTTGACCCGTTCCCTGCAGATGTCCAGCTTTCAGGCTTATAAACTGCGCGTGACACACCTGTACCAGCTGAAACAACACAACATCCTGGTGTCAGTGGGTCAGGATGAGCATGGCATCAATCCTCTGGTAAGATGCACCACAGGTGTCTGCTGAAGCTACATGTCAATGCAAGTGCTGGTCTCTGTGTGCTTTTGAAATGTAAGCAGATTTAGAGAGTGTGTGTATGTGTCTGCTCATCAGGTGAAGGTGTGGAACCTTGATAAGAAGGACAGTGGCAGTCCTCTGTGTACCCGGATATTCCCTGCCATACCTGGAAACAAACCCACTGAAGTGTCTTGTCTCAGTGTACATGAAAATCTTAATTTCATGGCTATAGGTAGGAGTTTTTAATTCCATGTCAGGGTTAAATAACAGGGTTTAATAACAAATCATAGTTGTTATAGTAACTAAAACCATAATCAAAACCTTTTTCATTACTTGAAATAAAAAGGTAACATTTCTTATTTTAACTTAGTTTAACTTGATGTACAAAAATAACTGATGTACTAAATCTGAAATAAAAAAACAAACTATGTAGACATTTAAAAAAACTAAAATGACACAAAACACAGCAAAATTACTTACTAAATCTAAATATTAATAAAACTATAATAGTATTTCAATTATACTAAAATAACACATCACAATTGCTAGTCCATGTTTCTTAAAGCATTTAATTGAACTGAGTATTTGTATTTATATACTGTTTGAAAAAAAGTTGAATTTAGAGGGCAGCTAATAATAAAGCAAATTAAACCCTGCACTTTAATGTTGCAAAAGTAAACAATTGTTTACTAATTAATAATTTTTACATTGATTTTGGTTTTCTAAAGCTATGCAAATGTAACTTGAAATCCCTTTGAATATGTGAATAATTTCAGTGATTAAATTTAACCCTAAATGGCATTCGCAACCCATTTCTTTCTGTAATATTTCAGAGTTTAGTAGGGAAAAAGTGTTGGTTGGGAGTTTATCCATCAACAATTGATTGGATTGTGAAAAGTGGGTGTTACATGCCCAAATACCAAATTAGATGTTATTTTGCTTTTAATATCTGTGTTAAATGCTCAGGTTTTACAGATGGCAGTGTTGTACTGACAAAGGGTGACATCACCAGAGACAGACACAGTAAAACTCTGAGCCTCCATGAGGGCAGCTGTCCAATCACAGGCCTGGCTTTCCGACAGGCTGGCAAAGTCACACACCTGTTTGTCGCCACTTTAGAAAAAGTGCAGGTACGTTGTAGTTGTGTGGAATGTGATATCCTGCCTTTGTAATGAAAGCAGATGTAAATTATACAGAACTGAAAGCAGGAATATCTTTACGTTGACAGTGTTACACATTGTCAGTGAAAGAGTACCCTCGTATAGACCTGGACACTCACGGCTGTGCGTTGCGCTGCTCGGCGCTCACAGACCCCTCGCAGGATTCACAGTTCATAGTGGCTGGAGAGGACTGCGTGTATTTGTACCAGCCCGATGAGAGAGGACCCTGTTTCGCATTTGATGGGCACAAGCTTCTAACTCAGTGGCACAGAGGATACCTGCTGCTGCTCACACACAATAACAAGTCACCTAGCAAGTAAGACTCATTTTTATGGCATGGATTTTTTTTTTTTTTTTTTTTGCTTTAAGAATTTTACTTTAATATGCATTCATATTTATTTCATTTCATTTGTACAGATCTGATTATGGTAGCAGACAGACATCCCCTACAGAAAAGCACATCCTGACCATTTACGACCTGGACAACAAGTTCATCGCTTACAGTGCGGCGTTTGATGATGTCATTGACGTTCTGTCAGAATGGGGGTCGTTCTATGTCCTAACAAGGGATAAAACAATGTATATGCTGCAAGAAAAAGACACACAGACCAAACTAGAGGTTAGTACAGTGTTATTATATTTAAAGGAATCTTTTTTTTTTTGTTACCTGAAGTAAAATGTTATATACACTACCGTACAAAAGTTTAGGTTGTTTTTTTTATGTTAATGAAAGAAGCTGCATTTCTTTGATCAAAAATACATTAAAACAGTAATATTGTGAAATATTATTTTTTACAATTTAAAATAAAGGTTTTGTATTTTAATAAATTTTTTTAAAGTGTAATTTATATTTCTGTGATGCTAATGCTTAACTTTCTGCATTATTACTCAAGTCTTCAGTCTCACATGATCCTTCAGAAATCATTCTCAAGAATAATTTCTTATCAATGTTGAAAACATTTATATATTTAAGAATATTTGTTTACACATTACTGGCAGCCTTTAAACACTAAATTAAAATACAAATGAAATATTGAAATAAAGAATCAACTATAACTCTAATATCAATTATATAGATTAAACAAAAACAGAACTAAGTTCAAAATACAAAACTAAATGTACAATTCAAAACTATAATAAATGTGATTATTATTGTCAATTCAATATTATTCATAATTATCATTGTCCATAATATTATCCTTTATGATAAATATGTATTTATAATAAAAGCTTATATGTGTTGTGTTACTTAGATGCTGTTTAAGAAGAACCTGTTTGTGATGGCCATTAATTTGGCTAAAAGTCAACACCTGGACAATGATGGTCTGTCTGAGATATTCAGACATTATGGAGACCATCTCTATACCAAAGGGGATCATGATGGAGCCATTCAACAGTACATTCGGTAGGTGTGCAGTTCAGATTCCTACTTGCACATTTCATGTAAAACGGTAAACAAGAAAGTGTTTCTTATTGTTACATCATGACCTTCTGTCTTTCTCAGCACCATTGGGAAGCTCGAACCCTCGTACGTAATTCGTAAGTTTTTGGATGCACAGAGGATACATAACCTGACGGCGTACCTACAGGCCCTCCACAGGCAGTCCCTGGCCAACGCTGACCACACTACTCTACTCCTGAACTGTTACACCAAACTGAAGGACAGCTCCAAGCTGGAAGAGTTCATAAAGGTCTGTAGAAAAAAAAAAATCACTTATGTTGTAAACCTGTGCTCTGAATGTGCATTTAGGCTTTTTAAACAAAGCCTTGACCACTAACAATACTTTTTATACTCTGAATGTAGAGCAATGAAAGTGAGGTGCATTTCGATGTTGAAATCGCCATCAAGGTGTTACGTCAGGCCGGTTATCACAGTCACGCCGTGTTTCTGGCAGAGAGACACATGCACCATGAATGGTATCTGAAGATCCAGCTAGAGGATTTGAAGGTGAATACAGCATTTTTCGGGCTATGATATGAATTATGACACATAACTAATGCTTTTCAGTAAGCCAATACTTTTTAATTTTGTTCACAAAAAATTAGCCCTGCCTGAAAAATCTTTTTTTTTGTTACACTTTCAGAATTATCAGGAGGCTTTGCGCTACATAGGAAGGTTGCCATTTGATCAGGCGGAGAGTAATATGAAGCGTTATGGTAAAACACTAATGCACAATGTGCCTGAGAGCACCACTATCCTCTTAAAACGTCTATGCACCGACTATCACCCCAACAAAGACTCAACTGACCGGGACAGTCTGGATAGGCCTGTGGAAAACAAGGTAATTCATTTAGATTAGCAATAGCAAATAATCTGAGATTCTGAAGAACAATGAGTTACACCAGATGACCTTTTATCTGAAAATGTTCTTTTGACAGGCCAATCCAGAGGAGTTCATCCCAGTGTTTGCCAATAACCCAAGAGAGCTGCGAGCGTTCCTGGAACACATGATTCAGGTGGATCCGTTTTCTCCCGAAGGAGTTTATGACACTCTACTAGAGCTCAGACTACAGGACTGGGCACATGAGCAGGACCCAGGGGTAAAAACATGCTTTATACAATTGCTATACATACCTCATGTTATATTATGTTATTATAGAAGGCATCTTCAGCTCTAAAGATTTTTGAAGAATTTGACTCATCACCCCCAAAATTGAGTGTTTCATAATTTTTGCAACTAATGCATGTGCAGTACTTTCAGCCCATATATTACAATATTTGACTAAGTCCATTCCACAGAATCCTGCATACCCCCCCCCCCCCCCCCCCCACAACATTCTGCATGGAAAATGTAAAAAAAAAAGGAAGCATAATATATTGGCTGATATTACAAAATAGTTAAATTTATTTGCATAAATTTGGTTTGTTACGGATATATAATTGTGCAAGCTCATTTTACATATTTTTACATTTTGTGGGTCATTGCCATTATCTAACACTCAATTAAAATGTAAAAACAATAGTTTAATAATACTATTAAGTGCAATCTTTGTACTGTACATTGTAATACAATATTTAAATTCACTTGGAGCATATAAAATGACTAGTTTGACTTTTTTTAGTGTTTGTTTACTGTTCGTTTACTGTTCAGATTCAATTAATTTAGATAAAATGGAATTCAGTTCAACTTCTGATTGATTATGCACATGCTGTTGTGAAAGCGTATAGGAAACTCATCTCTCTTTCTGTCTTTTGTGTGACAGAAGAAGAAGGTCCTGCAGGAGGCAGCACTGTCCCTTCTGAGGAGTGACAACACTGTGTTTGACAAGGCCCTGGTGCTCTGCCAGATGCACAACTTCAAGGAAGGAGTGCTGTATCTGTATGAAAAGGGGAAACTGTAAGCGATTTTTCCTCATTTCTTATCACTGTCAATCTCACTACCTCAGGAAGTGCTATGAAAGTTCATGAAAGATTCATAAGCTGATATATATCAAGAACATGAAAAATAGCAAAGTGAAGTTAATGGAAAAACTATTTAATATACAGGTCCTTCTGATGATGATAAAAATTAAACTTTCATATATTTTAGATTCATTGCACACCAAGTGAAATATTTCAGGTGTTTTATTGTTTTAATACTGATGATTTTGGCACACAGCTCATGAAAACCCAAAATTCCTATCTCAAAAGATTAGCATATTTCATCCGACCAATAAAATAAGTGTTTTTAATTTAAAAAAAAGGAGTAAACCTTCAAATAATTATGTTCAGTTATGCACTCAATACTTGGTCGGGAATCCTTTTGCAGAAATGACTGCTTCAATGCGGCGTGGCATGGAGGCAATCAGCCTGTGGCACTGCTGAGGTGTTATGGAGGCCCAGGATGCTTCGATAGCGGCCTTAAGCTCATCCAGAGTGTTGGGTCTTGCGTCTCTCAACTTTCTCTTCACAATATCCCACAGATTCTCTATGGGGTTCAGGTCAGGAGAGTTGGCAGGCCAATTGAGCACAGTAATACCATGGTCAGTAAACCATTTACCAGTGGTTTTGGCACTGTGAGCAGGTGCCAGGTCGTACTGAAAAATTAAATAAAGTTTTTCAGCAGATGGAAGCATGAAGTGCTCCAAAATCTCCTGATAGCTAGCTGCATTGACCCTGCCCTTGATAAAACACAGTGGACCAACACCAGCAGCTGACATGGCACCCCAGACCATCACTGACTGTGGGTACTTGACACTGGACTTCAGGCATTTTGGCATTTCCTTCTCACCAGTCTTCCTCCAGACTCTGGCACCTTGATTCCCGAATGACATGCAAAATTTGCTTTCATCAGAAAAAAGTACTTTGGACCACTAAGCAACAGTCCAGTGCTGCTTCTCTGTAGCCCAGGTCAGGCACTTCTGCCGCTGTTTCTGGTTCAAAAGTGGCTTGACCTGGGGAATGCGGCACCTGTAGCCCATTTCCTGCACACGCCTGTGCACGGTGGCTCTGGATGTTTCTACTCCAGCCTCAGTCCACTGCTTCCGCAGGTCCCCCAAGGTCTGGAATCGGTCCTTCTCCACAATCTTCCTCAGGGTCCGGTCACCTCTTCTCGTTGTGCAGCGTTTTTTGCCACACTTTTTCCTTCCCACAGACTTCCCACTGAGGTGCCTTGATACAGCACTCTGGGAACAGCCTATTTGTTCAGAAATTTCTTTCTGTGTCTTACCCTCTTGCTTGAGGGTGTCAATGATGGCCTTCTGGACAGCAGTCAGGTCGGCAGTCTTACCCATGATTGCGGTTTTGAGTAATGAAACAGGCTGGGAGTTTTTAAAAGCCTCAGGAATCTTTTGCAGGTGTTTAGAGTTAATTAGTTGATTCAGATGATTAGGTTAATAGCTCGTTTAGAGACCCTTTTCATGATATGCTAATTTTGAGATAGGAATTTTGGGTTTTCATGAGCTGTATGCCAAAATCATCAGTATTAAAACAATAAAAGACGTGAAATATTTCAGTTGGTGTGCAATGAATCTAAAATATATGAAAGTTAAATTTTTATCATTACATTATGGAAAATAATGAACTTTATCACAATATGCAAATTTTTTGAGAAGGACCTGTATACCATTTACCTATATACCATTTAACTTGTGCATAAAACTTCTCCTTACAAACCAGTGAGTTTATGATAAAGAAGTAAAATTTTATGATAAACACCAGTTTGCTATATAAAGCAGCATAATAAACTGTTTTGTACAGTTAAAATAACTGGAAGGAAATGACACTAAAAGCCTCGCACATTCAAGTTACAAATTGCTGTGACCATTCTTGAGTTAAAAATAAGGTTGATAGCTTTGTGACAGCAGACCAAAATTACAAACTGAACTCCTTTAATAACTGCAAACTAGAGCTGCATGATTCTGGATAAATTGATATTGATTTATTTATTCAAATAGAGATCATGATTCTACACACAAAAAAACTCCAAAATATCATGCCATTTACTAGAGATTATGACAAAATGTTAATTGCTGCAGTCTATTTAAATTTTTTAAATTATTTTAATTTATTTTATTTTTTATAATCGGTTTTAATGAGTGCTAAATTTTTTTAAAGTTTTAATGAGTGATTCAATGACCCATAAAGACTTCACTTGTTTTGATACTGAATGAATCAGCATTTTTGAACAATGTCTTGAATCAATAATTAAATAACACATAATTTTTTTAAGTCACTTGTTGCCACCTACAGCTATAACGGTGTAAATGTAACAATCTTTATTTGAAGCTTCAAGTTACTTTCAAAAGGTGATTTGCTCTATTTCATCGCTACCGTAGACATCAGTGTTTATTTCTGAGCTATAAACTTTTATCACAGTCTGTGATCATTTGTAATAGACACTGTGATGTTGAAAGACTATGTAAAGTTGTTGTAGCCTGTAGCTACATTATAACTGCTTTCTCTGGGTCAACAGCAGCGCCAACACAGATTTGAGGTTTAATAGACACAGCCAAATCATTATCATTTAGGAATTAGATCACATGGGTGTTTGAATCGAGATTGCAATCTTTTAACGGTTAATAGTGCAGCTCTACTTCAAACTTACATTACATTTACCTTTAATCTAATAAAAGCACTGGATTAATAGTGACAGAACTGTTCGTTTCTGCAGGTACCAACAGATCATGCATTACCACATGCAGAATGAAGAGTATGGGAAAGTTGTGGAGGCCTGTAAGCGCTATGGTGACAACGAGGTGTGTTTGTGGGAACAGGCGCTAGGCTATTTTGCACGTAAAGAAGAGAACTGCAAGGCCTACATTAGCGAAGTCCTGCAGCACATTGATGAAAATAACCTGATGCCTCCACTTCTGGGTGAGTAATGTGTCTTAAAAAAAGACAGAAGAAGGTCATGATGACAGAATGTTCTTGACCGACTCTTAACCTTTTGATGAACTCCAGATCATATAATTGTAGCGTTTGCAATATTGTTCGTCATCATTTAGACCTTATGTGATTGTCTGTGTTGCAGTGGTGCAGACTTTGGCCCATAATTCCACAGCATCTCTGTCAGTCATAAAAGACTACCTGATAAATAAACTTGAGAGGGAGACATCGCAGATTGAGGAAGACGAAAGGAAGATTCAACAGTA
This sequence comes from Siphateles boraxobius, assembly GCF_051911475.1. Classification (NCBI taxonomy): domain Eukaryota; kingdom Metazoa; phylum Chordata; class Actinopteri; order Cypriniformes; family Leuciscidae; genus Siphateles; species Siphateles boraxobius. The sequence continues at coordinate 9,625,408 of NW_027508866.1, forward strand.
TAGAGAGGAGACGACCAATGTACGTGCTGAGATAAAGGAACTCAAAACCTCGTGAGTGAAACAAGTGCTGTGCCAAATGATCAATCGTGAGGTGTATGAATTTTATAAGGTTATTTTGTCATTCAACATCAGACTCTTATAGCCACTTCCCCTCTGCGGCAGTTGAGAGCATCAAGTGTTCAACTTTCCACACTTCGTATTTCAGTTAATTAAGTGCATCATCCGGGTATTTAAAGTGTACTTTTTCTGTTTGGAATTTTCAGTGAACACACCATTTATACTACAAAATGGCATAAAATAGTGCATAAGTATGTGAATTTGGACGCACCTGTTGATTCATTCATTTCTGAATGACATAAAGAAATGTATGCCACAATTGACCCTTCGCAAAGACCCGCCCCCTTTAGTTACTGTCGCTATGTCCTACAAGCTACGCCGCTCTCATGCACACACCATGTCCTCACGCAGTGAAAAATACATCGCAGATCAGAGAGGAGACTGACAATACGCTGACAGACAGGACAGACCAGGTTACTTTTCGGTTACTTTTGATATTAAACATTAAACAAAGTCTCACCTTTCAAATTTGGTCATCTTTAAAAATAAATTTAAACAATAAATACCTTTTGTGGCTCTTTAATGTGTCGTGACAGATCGCTGTAGAGTCTCAGTTAAAGCTGCTCGTGAACCGATCATCTCTTCCTTCTAGTTCATTTATAGCATCAAATAAACATAAATGAACATAAGGAGGAATGTTGTTTTAACCGTGGAAAGGCGTCAGTATATTCAGTTTTTCAAGTTCAAATCCTCCAACGTTAATCTACTAACTCTCCTGACTGCTTTGTCGGAAAAAATGGCGGATGGCGAAGTATGATTGGTCAGATCACCTGTCAATCAAGCTCCCTGCGAAGGGTCAATTGATCAGTCAGAATCAAGTATCGGAGTAAGCTTGCTCACATTGCTTTTTCAGTGCAAAGATCTTCCAGAAGACCAAGTGCACCATGTGTAACAGCCCGCTAGAGCTGCCATCTGTGCACTTCCTGTGTGGCCACTCCTTCCACCAACACTGTTTAGAGAGCTTCGCTGAGAGTGAGGCCGAGTGCCCCACCTGCACCCCTGAGAACAGGAAAGTGATGGACATGTTGCGTGCCCAAGATCAGAAACGAGACCTGCATGACCATTTCCACAGACAGGTGCCGATTTTCCCCCTGCAGTTTTGAATTGATCAAAAAAACAATGCAAATGAAAGTTGGATAGAATTAAATGGTCTTTCTCTCTCTCTCTCTCTCTCTCTCTCTCTCTCTCTCTCTCTCTCTCTCTCTCTCTCTCTCTCTCTCTCTCTCTCTCTCTCTCTCTCTCTCTCTCTCTCTCTCTCTCTCTTTTAGTTGAAATGCTCTAATGATGGCTTCTCAGTCATCGCTGATTATTTTGGCCGTGGAGTGTTTAACAAACTCACTCTGATAACGGATCCTCCTGGAGGAAAGAGTGGAGCTGGGAATCTGGAGGCTGAATTCAACAGAGATCTGCTCATTAACACCAAGAGGAATGTTTGAGAGCTGGGCTGGAGTACACTTTACACGAATTGCTGATCTAGGGTCTGATATCTGACTCTTGGCTTGCTCCAGAAACAGCTCTACACTACTTTAACATCCTTGGAACAAATCCAGATTAAACTTTGCAACTCACAGCTCATGCAGAATCTCTCCATCTGTGTAGTCTGCAAGATCAGATAAGAGGAAGATATCATAGCCGCTGTCGTTGACAGTAAGATGTGAGAATTCGCACTTCAGGACGTGACCTTTTCAAGCTTTTAAACCAGCTGCCACATGTAGAAGACAACTTGCACAGCTTTACTTTGCATCCCTTGATAATTTATGTATAATATTTAATCAGTATTTTAGCCACTCATTACTGCAGATAAAGCAATTAATCAACAATAATCAAATGCCTGTGAAAGAGTCGTTAATAAATGTAAAACAGTATCACTGATTTTGTTGTATTTACACATCTCAGATATTTGTCATGAATTAATAAAAATTAAATATTTACACAGCATTTTACATTGCAAGTGCCACAGCATGCAAAAATATGAGTAAAAGATGCACATCAAAAAAACTAAGCAAATTTCCATTCATATACACCTTCACAGAATAGTTTTCTAGTTTGCTAAAAGGATTTGGGGGGTCAGAGGTAAAATGCTACATAACGTTAAACAGCTGAAACAGCAGTTGTATGTGCCATGGATCAGCTCTTGTGAACAGGATGTGGTTCTTGCCACCTGCGTGAAGTTGGCTCCCCACCCAACGCAAAACATCGTCAAAATAGGCTTAATCGTTTGTGCTGTAAAAAGTTTCGTTTGTGCTGCTTTGTTTTTGTAGATATTAAAAGGATATTTTTAGGTCATTCTGAGGTCACTTAGCCCCCCCCACATGATCCAAATTCAGCCAAAATAGTCTAGTTCGTTTGTGCTGGTTTGTGCCGGTAAAAGTTTCGTTTGTGCTGCGTCGGGTTTTAAAATATCAGACATTGAATTATAGACAATGACGTCACTCAGCCCCCCACATGCTTCAAATTCAACCAAAATAGGCTCAATCATTTGTGCTCCGTTTGTGCTGTAAAAAGTTTCTTTTGTGCTGCTTCGGTTTTTTAGATATTAAAATAATATTTTTTGGTCATTCTGAGGTCACTCAGCCACCCCACCCCGCCCCCATCCCCCCGATCCAAATTCACCCAAAATAGTCTCGTTCGTTTGTGCTGGTTTGTGCCGGTAAAATATTAGACATTAAATTATTGTTGATGACGTCAGCAGCCCCCCACATGATCCAAATTCACCCAAAATAGTCTCGTTCGTTTGTGCTCCGTTTGTGCTGTAAGAAGTTTCGTTTGAGCTGCTTCCGTTTTTTAGATAATAAAATAGGGTAATTTTTTTGGTCATTCTGAGGTCACTCAGCCCCCCACATGATCCAAATTCACCCAAAATAGTCTCGTTCGTTTGTGCTGGATTTTGCGGTAAAAAAAAATCGTTTGTGCTGCGTCGGGTTCTAACATATGACATTAAATCAAATTATAAATGTTATTTATTAGGCTATAGGCTACAGGCTGACTGAATAAAATAGATAATTGAATTGGTCACCAAGATCATAAATGGTTAGTAATGGTCATTCTGGTTAGGCTATTTCTAAGACATGTCTATCTATTTTTATGAAGTCAGTTTGGGTTTGTTATATTAAATCTCTTACCAAAATGTTAGATGCTAATAAAAATGATTTAATAGAACATTCATTTCGTATCAGTGTTTTTGTAGTCCCTGTATTGTTTAAAAAAACTTCATGGTGTTCAGACATTGTCAGACTATTTTTTTTTCTTTCACTCACTTTCTCTCTGGGCAAAATGGATTCGTGCCCTTAAGTTGTTTTTTAAATGTAACTTCAGCAAGTTTGGGCACGAGAACAGCAAAAATATCCTCGAGGTGAGCACACTTTTAAAGTAGAACTGACAAAGTTTTTATCATCACTTAATTTGTTCAGGAGATGTAGTGTGCTATTTTATGGTAGTTTGCACTCAAGTCTATTACTTTGGGTGGTATTTTTGGTTTGAAGACAATAACTTGTATTAAGTGTTTTTCAATTTTTTGTTGTTGTTAATAGATGGTCGATAGTACATGATTAAATTTCAAAAGTTTAATCATTTTGACTTAATATATTGACATGAATTTACACATGGGCTACATAATAATAATAGTTATTAAATAAATTATATATAGCCTACACAGACACATACTGTACATACACACACAGTACCAGTCAAACGTTTGAAAATGTTTTAATGTTTCTCAAAGAAGTCCCTTCTGCTCACCAAGGCTGTATTTATTTGATGGAAAATACAGTAATATTGTGAACTATTATTTCAATGCTGTTTTCTATGTGAATATATAGTAGTGTAATTTATTCCTGTGATCAAACCTCAATTTTCAGCATAATTACTCCAGTCTTCAGTGTCACATGATCCTTCAGAAATAATTATATGCTGATGTTATGAATTTGATGCTCAAGAAACATTTCTGATCATTATCAATGTTGAAAACGACTCGGTTACTAACGTAACCTCGGTTCCCTGAGAGGAGGGAACGAGTATTGCGTAAGTAGCTTACACTATGGGAAAACTCCTTTTCTCAAGAATATTGAAGTCTTTATGTAAAACGCATGGCAGCTGCACAGCAGACAGCAATGAGCGAAGGAGCTCGGTCATTGGCAGTGCTGCGGCAACTTGCTCGAACCAATGACGGGACGACTCTGAATGCGCAACCAATGAGCGCGCCTCGCGCCCGCCAAGTTGGGCGTGGCCAAGAGCTATATATTGGGCGCCCCGTCATGAGAGTTCTTTAGGTTAAAACGACTGAAGCGAACTAACCAAGCACAAGCACGGCAGCTTACGCAATACTCGTTCCCTCCTCTCAGGGAACCGAGGTTACGTTAGTAACCGAGTCGTTCCCTTTCGAGAGGTCTCTCCTATTGCGTAAGTAGCTTACGCTATGGGAACACCATGCAAAACGCCGTGCGTGCTGAACTTCGCCTTATGATAGCCAGAGGCAGGTGCCTGAGCTGAAAAGCAAAGTTATCATCCAACTAGCCGGCAGAGGCGAGCTTTATATGTGGGAAAAAGTACAGAGCGGCTAGAAGGCGCTCAGTGTGACACAAGCACATACATAATCTAGATACGAACTCATAGTTCTACTAGCATCATGCTGATAGTACATTGGAATGCAATGTCGGGACCTGTAGGTTGTAAAACCTGATAAATGTGGACCGTGAGGCCCTGCCTGCCGCCGCACAAATATCCTCGATCGGTATCCCGCTCGACCATGCCCAGGAAGAAGCCACACTCCTGGTGGAGTGTGCTTTGACTCTCCAGGGACATTGAAGTCCCTTGGCTTCATAAGCCAGCGCTATAGCCTCAACTATCCAGTGAGAGATTCTCTGGTTTGAAACGGCGGAACCTTTCGTACGGCCGCCAAAGCATACAAACAGTTGTTCTGTCTGTCTGAATGCAGAACGCTCCAAATACACTCTGAGAGCCCTAACGGGGCAGAGTAGATTAGCGTCGTGTTCGTCTGCTGGAGACGATAGCGCAGTCAGGGAGATAACCTGTGCTCTGAAGGGAGTGGTGAGCACTTTAGGAATATATCCATGTTTTTGCCTAAGGACGACCCTGCAGTCGTTAGGTCCGAATTCTAGGCAGGCAGCGTTTGCCGAAAGCGCGTGCTGGTCGCCCACTCTCTTGACAGAGGCGAGTGCCAGCAAGAGCGCAGTTTTGAGCGAGAGCTGCTTAAGGTGCACGGTTCGGAGTGGTTCGAACGGGGGCCCTTTAAGAGCGTCTAGGACAGTAGCTAGGTCCCAGATCGGCACTGAGGGGGGGCGTGAAGGGTTCATCCTCCTAGCGCCCCTTAGGAAACGAATAATTAGGTCGTTTCTTCCCAATGGACGTTCCATCACAGGGTCGTGTGACGCTGTGATGGCCACCACATATACTTTGAGCTTGGAGGGGGTGCGGCCCGCCTCCAGAAGCCCTTGTAGAAAAGCGAGTACGTTCGTAATCTCGCATGTTTCAGGGTTCAGGCCCTCGGCGTTACACCAGTCACTGAACACGTTCCATTTTTGGGCATATAAGCGTCTCGTGGAGGGCGCCCGCGCCTCAGCGATGGTTTTTAGCACTCCACTCGTGAGGTTCCTGGGAACCCGTCGAGGGGCCATGCATGAAGGGCCCACAGATCGGGCGGGGATGAAATATCATCCCGCTGGCCTGACTGAGGAGGTCTGGCCTCAGTGGAATCGGCCGTGGTGCAGATTGCATTTGCATCAATTCTGGAAACCATGTTTGGTTCTTCCAGAGTGGGGCTATCAGGAGCACTGCGTTTTTCTCCTCTCTGACCCGACTGAGGACCTGTGGCAGCATCGCTATCAGGGGAAAAGCATATAAGGGGCGGCTCGGCCTGCTCTGGGCGAGCGCGTCCGTGCTTTTCGTGAAGAAAAGAGAGCAGTGCGCATTCTCCTTGGAGGCGAAGAGGTCGACCTCCGCCTCGCCAAAAATTTTCCATAACCACTGAATCGTCAGCGGGTTGAGAGCCCATTCTCCTGGGAGAATCTTGTCTCTGGATAGCATGTCTGCCCCTTGGTTCAGCGCGCCTGGCACATGCGCTGCTCTCAGCAAGCGCAAGTTGTGCTGGGACCATAAGATGAGTTTCCTGGCCATTGAATGCATAGAGCTCGACCTGAGTCCACCCTGGCGATTTATGTACGACACTACCGTCATGTTGTCCGTTCGGACCAGGACATGTTCGTTTTTTAGATGTGGAAGCAGGGCTCTGAGAGCCAAAGCGACCGCTTTCATCTCCAGACCTTTTAAGTGTAGGCGCTTCTCCGGGTTTGACCAAAAGCCGTAGACAGGCCTGCCCTCGTAAAGGGCCCCCCAACCTATTTTGGAGGCATCTGTTGTGATCATCTTTCTCCTTGTGTTCACACCCAGACTCACGCCTGACTGGTACCAGTTGCCGGCTTTCCAGTGCGTCAGGGCTTTTATACAGCCGTGGTTCGCTCTGATTAAAAGGTGGCCCGAACGCCACGCGTGAGCAGGGACGCGGCTCTTGAGCCAGCGTTGGAGAGGACACATATGCAACAATCCTAGCTGGAGTACGGCCATGAGACCTAGCATCCTCTGAAACCGCTTGACGGGGCTGTGCGCGCCCGCCCTGAATGATGTTTCAAGGCGCCGGATGGTGAGCGCGCGCTCTGATGAGAGACGAGCTGTCTTTTGCATCGAGTCTAGAACTATTCCCAGGAAAGAAATCTTCTGGCTGGGAGATAGTATACTTTTTGCAAAATTGATTCTTAGACCCAGGCATTCTAGATGGCTGATAATCCAAGATCTGTGTGTTATTAACTGACTCTCTGATTGTGCTAGGACCAGCAATCGTCGAGATAATTCAGTATTCGCACTCCCCTTCGCCTCAAGGGGGAAAGTGCTGCATCCATACATTTCGTGAATGTACGGGGAGCCAGGGACAGGCCAAACGGAAGTACTGTGCTGGTAAGACTGTCCCTCGAAAGCGAATCTCAGAAAAGGCCTCTGATGAGGCGCTATTGGAATGTTAAAGTAAGCATCTTTCAGATCCACTGAGAGAAACCAATCTCCTGGGCATACTTGCGCGAGGATATGTTTGGTTGTTAACATTCTGAACGAGCGAATCATTAGTGCTTTGTTCAGGTGTCTGAGATCTAGGATGGGGCGGAGACCGCCATCCTTTTTCGGGACGAGAAAATAGCGGCTGTAAAAACCTGCCCCGCTCATAGAGGGGGGAACAGTTTCCATAGCGCCCTTTTCTATTAATTTGCGCACCTCGGTGCGTAGAACATGCGAACACTCCTTTCTCACTTTCGTCTCGACCACAGTCGTAAAACGTGGTGGTCTGCGAGCGAACTGGAGCGAGTATCCGTGCTTTATTATATTCAACACCCATTTCAGCATATCTGGAATGTTTTCCCATGCCGCTGCGTGTACAGATATGGGCTGAATACAGGCTAGGGGCGGGCCGCTGTGAAGTAGAGACCCGGCCAGCAAATCGCCTGAGCTCGTAGCTCTCACTTTTATAATGTTTCCCGTCTGTAAAACTCGCAGCCTGAGCTGGGGTTGTGTTTGACACTGTAGGGACAGTGTTTATAAGTGGGGGTGCATAGACAGTGGTAGGCACACGCGTCACTTTTATAATGTTTCCCGCTTTTACTGGGGATGAATTCATAACTGTGTGAACAGTGCTTGTGTGTAGTGGTGCGTACTTGACCGTAGGCTCGTGATCTACATTCATGGGGCGTGCAGCCTGAGCTGGGAATGAATTTGGCACTGTTTTGACAATATCTGGGAATGCACACTTTGTGGACATGTGAACCCTTAGTGACACAGGCAGAAAAATACTCTTTTTGTGTTTTCTGTGTGTCGCCGTAAAAACAGCGTTTGTTTGCAGGTGAGCGAGCTCTGTGACTGGCCCATTGACTGCTGTATGGACATTTCCAGCCGCCTGTAAGGGGACTGGGTAATGTTTGAGATTTTGCAGAGAGAGTGGTCCGGCTTTTGCGAGACACGCAACTCTCTCTTCTCATTCCTGTGGCTAGGAAGGCTTTCGAGGCTCAGGGTTCAGCACAATCTTGGGCCGAGGACCCCGTCGCTCAGGAGGCGGCTTGCGGTTGTGGGAGCGCGAGCGGCGTCGAGCGTCAGTCTGAGGCGCGGGCTGAGAGGCGGTGGGGGCTGCTCTAGCCCGCTGCGGCGGCCTCTGTCTGCTCTGCGATGAGCTGGAGCGTTCAGGCAGGAAATGGCGCATAGCTTGTGAAGCGTTCTGGGCCTCAGTGAAGCGTTCGGCGAAACCTTTAACCGCCGGTCCAAACAGCCCGCTGGTGGAGATAGGCGCGTCGAGAAACGGGGCCTTATCCGCGTCCTTCATCTCCGTCAGAGTCAGCCACAATGGCGCTCGAGAACAGTCAAATTAGCCATGGCGCGGCCAATAGACTGGGCGGTGGCCTTCGTGGCTCGCAGGGCTATGTCAGTCGCGCTGCGTAGGTCCTTGAAGGCTTCGGGTTCGGGGCCAGACTCGTCCAGGGAGCGGAGAAGCTTGGCTTGGAACACTGGAAGTACCGCCATTGAGTGAAGCGCTGACGCAGCTTGGCCGGCGGGGGCGTAGGCGCGACCAGCGAGAGCCGAAGTAGTGCGGCAGGGCTTCGAGGGGTGGGAAGCCTTGGCTTTCCATCCGGTGGTGGAGGGCGGGCAGAGATGATTGGCCACGGCCTCCTCGAGGGGCGGCGTTCCCTCGTAGACTCTTTCCTTCGCGCTGTCCACAGAGGAGAGCGACGAAGAAAAAGATGGCTTCAGACGCGCAGAGTGGGGGGTTTTCCATGACTTGGTGAGTTCGTCATGAACTTCCGGGCAGAAAGGAGAAGGCCTTTGCCGAGGGGCCTGCTAGCGCCCCTGCAGAAACCACTCGTCCAGTCGGCTTCGGGTTGGTTCTTCGGGAGGAGACCAATCGAGCCCGAGGTCCTCCACGGCCTTCGAGAGGATGCGGACAATTTCTATATCCATAGTGGAGCCCCCACTTGTGTTAGCTAGCGTCGACGGAGCGGGGTCGAAAGTGGAGCCCGGCCAGTCGTCAGATGCAGCGTCGATGGACAAGGTGTCATCTACTCCCCCGTCGTCCTCGGACGCGCCGAAAGTCACAAGGCCCACCGCTCTGCTAGAGGGGTGTGGGTCCGGCTGAGTGAACTGAACCGGCGGTGGGGAAGACAAGAGCGGCGGTGAAGCACGCGTAGACTGGCTCGGCGTGACATCACTGAGCTCAGATTCAGGAAGCCTCTGTGAGCGGCGCTTTTTCTTAACGCGCGGCTCAAACAGAGGGGTGGCGGCGATGGGCTCGCTCGCGGCGAAGCGAGCCCGCAGTGCGGAGAGACCCAGGTCGTCACATTCCGGGCATCCGCCCTTGGTCAAAGCAGCTTCTGCGTGGTCCCGGCCCCGGCAGCGAGCGCAGATGATGTGACGATCCCCGTCTGGAAGAAGGTCTCTGCACGACGCGCAGGAAGGCATTTGAAACAACGCCTCAGAAAATTGCTCTTTTACAAATGTCGCGGGGCGAACAGATGTAAAATACTTGCGTGTAGCGCCCCGGATGGCTCAGTAGGATGGCGTTCGAAGGCGGCTGAAGATGCCGACGTCCTCATAGCAATCCCGCTGGTATGCTTTTCCACGGCGGCGAAGGCTTTTAATAATCCGGAGGATCAAGCGAAGAAGTTGTTAGCTAAAGGAGATTAAATCTAAAGAACTCTCATGACGGGGCGCCCAATATATAGCTCTTGGCCACGCCTATCTTGGCGGGCTCTGACGCGCGCGGGCGCGAGGCGGCCTCATTGGTCGCGCATTCAGAGTCGCCCCGTTGGTTTGAGCAAGTTGCCGCAGCACAGCCAATGACCGAGCTCCTTCGCTCATTGCTGTCTGCTGTGCAGCTGCAATGCGTTTTACATAAAGACTTCAATATTCTCGAGAATAAACCTAAAAAGGGGGGGGGACCTAAAAATATAATTTTAATATCTAAAAAACCGAAGCAGCACAAACGAAACTTTTTACAGCACAAACGGAGCACAAACGATTAAGCCTATTTTGACGACGTTTTGCGTTGGGTGGGGGGCCAACTTCACTCAGGTGTAAACCTCACATCCTGTTCAAAAGAGCTGATCCATGGCACATACAACTGCTGTATGTCTGAGTTTATTCAACTCTGATTATTGCCAAAAAAATATATTTTTTGCTTTTTTTTTCAAAACCAAATCACATTTTTGCAACCTGAAAATGTTTCAACCGCAAAAGCACCATGTCTTGATTTGTCGAAACAGGCTAAACTTTGGAAATGCTGTCCCTTATAGTGAAGAGTTCCCCTATTATCAGCATTGTTGATGGTTGATATATTTTTTAGTATGTTTATGAAACCAACGACCGTTTTCTGAAGCTCTGCTTAACTCGGTGACTCAAATCATGAATCTCAGCCATTGTCATGTCGGTGTTACAGAGAGCAGTGTAACAAGAATGAAGATAATATGTCATTTATGTCTAACTACTACAGTATAATGCTTTTTTGTTTTTCTGTTCCTTCTTCCCGCCACATCTCAGCAGACTGTGTGAAACCTAATGGTGGCACAAAGTGTCTCTTATTCAGAAGAAACCCATGTGGGCTTTTCAGGTTTATCAGTAATCTTTTAGTGCTAGTTTGTGCACTTTTACAAACATTGCTTCCTGTTTTTACCACCATTCAGTCTGCATCGGTTATCAATTAGACTGAACTATCTGTGAATATTGTGGAGTGGAAAAAGGAACAATTGTGCACTTATTTTATCATTGGATTTACTCAACATTATTTCGGAAAGATTTTGAATCCTATATTAACAGAAATTTGTCTAGTTGATGTTTTTTTCTTCCTTTATAGTGGCATTATACATTTTTTATGTATTAGGGAAATACAATACACACAAAAAAAGTGTGCTCGTCGCAAACCAAATTTCCTATATTTTATAAATTACTATAAATGGATCTTTTGGAACAAACTAAAAACAAAACGCGCTGAAAACATGTAATGTTTTAAAAACACTGATATTTATGTTATTTTTCTGCCAACTAAAGTTGTTAATAATGCAACTCTTCTTCTGGCATTTAATTAAAATAAAATGCGTCTACCCGCGCATGCGCTGTCACATTTTTCTGTTCTGTAACGATCTAATGGTTATTGTTACCAAATATTTTTGCTTATTAGTACTTTTTTGCTACTACTGTTGCTCGCAGGCCTTCAGGGTCCTTTACTGAAATAAATCAATATGCTTGTGTCATGAACAGTTTAATCTTTTACGTTTTTCCTCCAAAAAATAACAGCCTGGTACACACTTTTTGTTAAATGTAGTGTTGCCAATGCCAACCGTTCCGTATAATACGGAATCGTCCCGTATTTGACACATAAAAGTCTTGTTCCGTATTGAACTGATACGTAACGTACTTTGTTCCGTATTTTTGAGAATCAATTCAGTGCAAATCCATGACAGACATATAGCTTCTAATAGCTATATTTCAGACAGACTATGAACGAAGACATTAGTAGGCTATTAGTAAGCTAATTTCTCCCCCTGTTTGTCTATGATCAGCCGCGTAGCGTTTTTAACATCTTGGAACATCATCAGAAGGGTTAATGTGTAAACTTGAACACAGATGAAACAAATGACTTGAACACAAACTATTTATAATAATTTCAATTTTTCAAATAAAACTGCTGTAGTGAAACTGCGCGAGCGCGGGTGAAACTGCTGGGGTGAAACTGTGGCTCTGCAGTCAGACCCTTCTCCTAAAATCTGATCTAAATAGATCAGTGCGTCTGACAAACTGATGTTTTTCACGCACTTCCGCTGAACATCTCGCGAGAACAAGTTTCCTTGGCAACAATACACGGTGTTTTAATGGAGAGGTCTGAGCGACAAAAGGTTTGTTATTATAGCGAAAATCTCATTCATTTAGTCGTTGATACCATAGTACATATGTAAGAATTTATGCAACATGGTATTGCGATTTATTTCCTGCCTCAATAATGAGACGTGGACACTGAATTAATGTAGCGCGAGAGTTAAACACTGAGCTGCAGTAAGACATTGTTATTCCTGAATGTTTATCACATTTTGTCTAAGTTAAATATTTCACCACATGTCATGAAGTTACTAAATAGTTGCTTCCTCAAACTATCATAAGTCCCATCATAAGCGAAACAGCTAAACCCGCTGGAAAAGCCTAGCCTAAGTTACTTCATAGGCTCTATCTCTAAACGAGGTAACGTTAACGTTATGCTGCCTAACGTTAAGTTACCTAGACAGCATTTTTAGTGCATCATAGGAGTGTTCTGAGTCAGCAGCTTTTTTGGTATCATTATGACTCATCCAAATGAAGTCTGGGTAGGCAGCTCTATAGGTTCCGAGAGACCCAGTGTTAGTACAAACTAAAGTTCAAATAACTCTTCAATCAGATTCAACTCACAACCAACCAGCCATACGACGAGAGTTTTGAGGTGAACGCTGACGAGGCCGCCAGCGTTCACACACCATCCCCACGACAGATAGGTGAGAAATCTTAACCACTTCTTTATATTTTACCTTCCCATTCACCAACTGTTTTTCCTCATGGTAGTTTCCAGGAGGGCAGGCAGGCAGAAGCTCAGCGCCATGGCCAGTTATGCTGGTGAGAAAATAGAAGAGGACACTAAAGTAAGATTAAAGTTAACTGGCTCATTTTCATGAGTGCTTAAAGTGAGGTTTTATTGACCTGACCTTTCATCTGACCACAGAGAAAGAAAGAGCTGCCACCTGGTGCTCACAGTACTAACGACAATGTTGAAGAGGATGAAGAGGAGGAGGAAGAAGAAGATGATGATGATGATGATGATTCTGATGACACAGAGTCTGATGAGGAGGAAGGGGAGCCTGGATCTGCTCCAGAAGGGTAGGACCGTAAACTTGCACACTATCTTCTGCCCAAGATTGATTGACATTAATGTTTAATTTAGTTTTAACTAAATGAGAAACTATATCAAGGGGAAATATACAGATTGGCCAAAATCAGATATACAGTAAGGAAGTGGGCTAGTTGTGCCTAAGAAGATGCAAATATAAAATTTCAGTGTTTAACAAAAGTACTAAAAGTATTATAGTTACAGTATTTACTCAAAACAACAAGCTATTTTATTTTGAAATAATGGTGTGTGTGTGTGTGTGTTTGTGTGTGTGTGTGTGTGACACTCTCACAGTGCATATGATCCTGCCGATTATGAACATCTTCCTGTCACAGCCGAGATCAAAGAGCTGTTTCAGTACATCACTAGGTGAGCATTCAACAACTTCACACCACTTTATTTGCGCCTGCACAAGAAACACAGGGGCATTCAAAATGAAGAGAAAAAATTAGCAAAGAGAAACTGACCCTTAACCTTGTTACACGGCAAATGATTATTTCTTTAACTAGCACTTTTGGCCCTGTGGACATTAAAAAGAAAAACAAACTCAAATTTCTTAGAAAAAGAAAAAAAAAAACAACTAAACAATGTCTAACAGTGAATAAACATGCAACGAAGGAGCATTCTTTTATTTTTTTCTAGACTTCCATGAAGATCTCAAAATATGTATTGTTTGATGGCATTCTCTTTTGGAAATGATGATGAAAATTACAGTTACGTTTTTGTTTTTAATGACAAACTCTTTTTGTTTACCTGGGCTAATTAAAATTAAAATTATATTTTCAAACTTTTTAATTTGCTAAAATTATAGCTTGATTGGAAATGATTCACAGTGAATATGTATAGACCTTATGTAGCCCCGCCCCTTTTCAGCGCTGCGTTCGTTGTCTTTTGACTTCCGGTCTGTATTTTCACAGCGATCTTGCATAGGTATGAATGAACTGCTCGTAAAAAAATTCCCGGTCGACATTTGTTAAGACATCTGCTTTACAATGCTTATGATAAACATAACAATGCTCATGATAACTTTCGTTAACTCTACAATAAGTCAATCCACTTCACCAGCTAATTAGTCCTGGACAGCGATGCCATAGAAATATACAGAGCGACCGCAAAAACGGAAGTTCATAGACAATATTCTAAAGATGACGGCGCCCACGTTTCTCTGGTGCATAACGTCTATATAAATTATAATTAAAGCTGCAGTCCGTAGTTTTCCCTCTGTCGCCATCTCTGTTCGAAATCTGTAATTGCAGTTATTCGCAGAATTATCAACTTTACGTGGGTATTGCCTCGGCATTGCGTGACTACGTGTAATGCCCTTCAAATATTTATCCTTTTTTTCACATGGGCCTGGTTGCAGTCTCTTTTTTTCTATAGCCGATCCGAAGTCCGAAGTCTTTTGCATTTTACAACGGGTGAATCTACAGTTGTCACTGGTGATTGTCTTTTCAACCTTTCTGGATCCGCCATCAAATTGATAAGTTTATTTATATCAAGTGCTGTGAGAAAAGGCTATAAATCTCCACCGCCAACATCCTCACACGCAATATAGCCTACTATCCGAGACTCTTCTTTATGTGTACAGATGTGACGTAATGACGCAAAGACATGCTCGAATTTCCTGTGTAAATCCACCAGTAATACTGGAATTAAAAACATTATTACAAGCTTAACGTTTTGAATCGAGCTAAGGTAAGCAGATAGTTTTGAACACTGGCTGGTTATGTACCTGCTCAAATTTATTTTGGATAATTTTTAACCCAAAAAAGTTACGGACTGGGCTTTAACTATAATATAAATACAATTATATTGTATATACATATAATAACAACTTTAAATTTTAATATAAATTAAGAATTTTAACTAATCCAATAATAATATTTTTTTTAATGTGTGTGATGAAAGAAATGTCAACCTTATTTTCTTTAGCTGGGCAAATAAAACACATTGAAATAATATTTTAAAACTTTTTAATTTGATAAAATTACAGCTTGTATATTATATATACATATAATTACTACTTTATATATATATATATATATATATATATATATATATATATATATATATATATATATACTGTATATATACTGTATATATTTTTGTTGTATTAAAAAAATAATAATAATACAATAATAATGTTTTAATGGGACCTTCATGAGAAATGAAAGAAATGGCAGTCTTCTTTTGTTTTGCCTGGGCTAATTAAAATAATATTTTCACATTTTTTAATTTGATAAAATTACAGCTTGATGCACAGTGAATTATAATTATTTAACTCCAAAAGAATAGTATAAAATCAATTATATAGATATAAGTAATATTCAAATAATACACAATAATAATGTGACCTTCATATAACAAAAAGAAAGAAAACATAAACAGTGCTTGTAGTTAGCACACTTATTTGAGTTGTCATCTCATGGATTCTTACTGGTAATTAATTGAATGACTGTTTCCTTCAGATACACTCCTCAGACGTTAGAGCTTGACCACAAACTGAAGCCCTTTATCCCTGATTTCATCCCAGCTGTGGGGGACATTGATGCTTTCCTCAAAGTGAGTCATTCAGGTGTGGTTCTGGTCTGAAAGTGTCAACTGACAATTTCTTTATATGTTTTTTACTATTTGCGTTCTGCAGGTACCACGGGCAGATGGGAAGGCTGACAATCTGGGTCTCCTCGTTCTAGATGAGCCATGCGTTAAACAGTCCGACCCAACAGTGCTTTCCTTGTGGCTGTCAGAGAACAGCAAACAACACAATGTCGCTGTGAGTCCACACACGCACACTAGAAGACTAATTTAGAGCTTTGATGATTGTGGCCTGGCAAGTGAAATGAGAATGTAATGCACATGTCTTTCATAGGAAGTTAAAGTTAAGAGCATCGAAAACCCAGAGAAGAACCCCAAAGCCATAGACAACTGGATCGAGAGCATTACTGAGCTGCATCGGTCCAAACCTCCAGCTACCGTACACTACACGAGGCAAGAACTGACATGAATCAACCTCGAACATCTAGAGAGCAGAACATCTGTTATTTTGTAACCAGTGTGGTGGAAATCCCCCTATGCACCTGACTTAAGCTAAATGACACCTGCTTCGAGTCAGACAACGTATCGCTCCTTATGAACACTATCACTTGGAAATGAAAATAAGATCTCTAGTGCTCCACTAAACACAATCACTTGAGAATGGAAGTAAGCTCCCTAGTCTCTAGTCTGCTGCGTTTGAATATGCATTTAATCATGGCCGAGAGAATCTCGGACCAATTCCAGACATTCCACTCCCAAAAAAAGATTTATAGAACAGGAGCATGATAAATGTGATGATTCATTACATACTTTTTCAACAATATGATTGGTTCTTCATGTATAATTCTCTGTTACTGCGTAAAAGCAAGGACACATATGCAGACAAACTTTGGAATATAAATGTTAACCGTGAAAGAAAAAGATATGTAAGTTATGATTAATTAAAAATGTCCTTGACACCAGTCTTGTATATTTCTTCAGACCCATGCCAGACATCGACAGCCTGATGCAAGAGTGGCCAGCTGAATTTGAGGAGCTTTTGGGGAAGGTTAGCTTTTGAATAAAATATGTTCTGCTATATGATCCTTCATCAAACCGTGTTCATCTTCACTTTCTGGTCTGTTCACCAGGTGAATCTCCCCACTGCAGACATTGACTGTGATTTGGCAGATTATGTTGACATTATTTGTGGTAAGTTGGTCCATTGCATGTTTCTTGCATTCTCATCTTTGATGCTTTTGTTGTTTATTGTAATGACCGTTCGTGTACCCTCAGGAATCCTGGACATCCCTGTGTACAAGAACCGAATTCACTCACTTCACGTCCTGTTCACACTCTACTCTGAATTCAAAAACTCACAGGTTAGTTTTATATACTCTACAATATTATAAGGTTAGTTGATTTTTCACCCTAATGTCCTTCCTAACCCATAAGACTTTTGTTCATCTTCGTAACACAAATGAAATCTTAGACCTTTATTTCCCTCCGTTGATAGCTTCGTGACTGACAATTTGACGCTTCAAAAAGTTCATAAAGAGATCGTAAAATTAATCCACATGAATTGAGTCGTTTAGTCCAAATTTTCTGAAGAGACTCAATCGCTTTATATGATGAACAGATTGAATTTAGGCTATTATTTACATATAAACATTCATCAACTCACACATCAGTTGTGGTAAACAGAAGCTCAAGCATGTTCGCTTGAACCAATGAGGTTCATTCTTGTGTTACCGCAGCACATTTGAGCTTCACCAATGAGGTTTGTTCTCATGCCTCAAGCAGGTTCAGTTGAGCTGCTTATGTTCGCTGATCAATGTTTGTCAATAAAAGCCTAAATTAAATCTGTTCATATAAAGTGATCTTGTTTCTTCAGAAAATTCCACTCAATTTATATGGATTAGTTTTACAATCTTTTTATTAACTTTTTGAAGCGTCAAAGTGGTTGTCGCATAGCTGTCTATGGAGGGACGGAAAGCTCTCAGATTTCATCAAAAATATCTTCATTTGTGTTCCGAAGATGAATGACATGGGTTTGGAATGAAATGAGGGTTTTCATTTTTGGGTGTACTATCCCTTTAAATAAAATGTTAAATATACCTATCACAATTAATTTGTGTGTGTGTGTGTGTGTGTGTGTGTGTGTGTGTTTTTGATGGTTGCTGCATTTTTTTTGGAGGTTGTACTTTTGATAACCTAATTTCCCCCCTGTGATCAGCACTTTAAATCTGTCGTGGAGGGCCAGAAATCGGACACACCGCCTGCTTCACGTACAGCTACTGCTGAATTAGAAAGACTCACTTTGGACTGAAGTCTCTATCATGGCCTATTTTAATACATCCTGTTTTCTAAGCTGTTATGTCACCCACTGTGTTCTGTTATGTGCTATTTTATTCATTACACTATGCATTCTTCATATGATTGTGTTCTCACAACAGGGTTGTTAATGCTATAATCACTACAATTGCATTTTAATTAAACTTATTTCCTCAAGCTGTAGAATTGAAATGTCTTCAGAATAATTAAATTACTCCTTTTGTACACCATTGCCTAATTATTTTACAGTTTACAATGAATTGGTCTTTTCTTGTTGAAGGGTAACACCAGTGAGCTGATTAGAGGATGATAGAGCTGATTTCCTTTTTGAGCTCACTTCCTCATATTAATAGTTGTTTTCAATCACTTTACACACTAACAGCTGATCCAAACTCTGTATAGGACAGGACATGTACTGTTAAATAACAGAAAGTAGAGTTATTTACTGTAAATATCTCATAAAAATAATACTGAATTAAACCAAATCAACACTAAACACTCAAAGGCATCTGGAGATTTAACAAAGCAGGATGACATTTTAACCTTATATATATATTTTACATTTGAATGATAAACTGAATCAGAGCAAGTTGTCCTTTATGAGTTCATTTATTGATTTGATATACTGCGTGAACTTTACATCTACTAGATAATCTGAATAGGAACAGCCCTGCCTTCTTCCTTGTTCTACCCACTTTAGTTTTCCTGTTGTGGTTTACAGTGGCTGTTTTTTACTCTGGTGTGACAGTTTCGAGTGCATTGAAGCGCATCATATAAGGTACATACAGATTAGAACGGTTTTATTAATGGTTATAAATGATAATTTAGCTTCAAAAAGTCTAACTGCTGACTTACGATGCCTGGATGTTGCATTTATGTCTGGCTGTTTCTGTTTGGTAAGTGTGTCTGGTTATTTCTCTTTTGCTGTCTGCTTTTTTATGTACTAATAGTATGAGTTGATAAATGTAATGACTACATATTTATTTAACAGCAGAAGAAATTCTTGCAGTGAAGACGGAGTTATATAGTCGCGTTGAGCTCACTGGAATGTCACTTCAGAAAGAGACCGTTGAGTCAGTGGCATGGGCCAAACTAAAACTAAATAAAACTCAATTATGTATTCAATATGTAAACAATACTATCAAATGCTACAGTGAGTGCTGTGGAAAGGCTCATTTCTATTTTAACAATAACACCTTCATTCTGGAGAACGTGACAGCACAGGATGAAGGAGTCTTCATGGAAACTATAGTTGGAGGAAACGGAACAATAAAATCCCAAAACTTTACATTAATTATTCAATGTAAGTCAACACATATCAAAATCTTAATTATTCATGTGTTATTCATCTTTTTTATCGGTGTTTGCTCATTAACACATTTTATTTCAAGACCCACCAAATGCAACAGAAATTGTGGTCTCGCAGACCTCCAGCACATCTGTGACTCTCAAATGTGAAGTGAGTGGGTCATTTCTGCAGCTGATGTGGAAGAGAGAAAAAGTCCCCATTCTAGAGAAACACAGATACACATTCAGTGAGAGAAACCAAACTCTACACATAAGCAACATAACCAGCTCAGATTACGGGACGTACAGCTGTATTGTTTCAAATGCATATGGAGGATCAGAACAGCACATAAATATTACCGGTGAGCAGTTGATCATCCATTGTGCACCTTATTTAAATCCTCTCCTTATGTCAGATTGTAATATTATATTCAGGACCAGAAATGAAACCAGCACGATTGTGAAAAGAAAGCAGCATTGCATAATCATGTAATTTTCTGGTTTTGTTTTAAGATTTTAAGAACTCAACTGTTAACCAAGGAAATGGTTCTAGTGGTAAAACTCAGTCTGGTCAGATTCTGCGTACAAGTGGATTTACACTCATGGGTGTTTTTGGATTGTTCATCATGTTCTACGGTCTTTACAAATACCATCACAGTAAGACTTTCACCCAATACATGAACAATGTTCATACATGTTGCTTCAGCAAAATAATAACTGCATGTTTTACCCACAGCATTCATGATTTAGGTTTACTGTGTGACTCAGATCATGAATGTAAATACCACGTAATCTCAGCAAATGTTCTCAAAAACATCATACAGGAAGAAAAGGAGAATGAATCACAGACACATTTTCTGCTTTAAAAAATTCCCCAGCTACTTCAGCTACACAAAACCTGAAATACAATTACAGTAACTACTGTTTTTAAATTATTCTATTTTGTACAGAATATTTTACAGGAATTATATTTTTTAGGGCAAAGAGTTGAAAATGGCAGAACTACAGATGAAGGTATTGAAAATATATCAATGAGTGTATGTGTTTGTGTGTACATATTGTATATTATTATACAACCAATTGCATTGTCATATCTATGAAATATACTTTACAGGGGATGCAGATAATGGCCTTGGAATTTATCAGGTAATGGGCAATCAAAACAATAAAATACACATGACGTAATATTACGTTTTGTAGATATGTAGCCTACATGGACAATAAAATGATTGACATTTTCCTTATCCCTATGAAAATAAAAAAGTCTTGATCTGAACAATGTATCGAGGTGTGGTAACCGTGTATAAGCGGAATAATTGTCTAGGGCCATTGAATTATTAGAACTTTTAGCAGATATACACATTTAAAATTTTACAGTCTAATCTTGCACCCACGTACATGTCAATTTTTTAATTATCTACAAAAAATGGATATGTCCAACCCAAAAAGTAAACAAACTCTATGCATGGCTAATGCAAAGGCAAGTTTCCCAATCCAGTAGCCAACTGCCCTATTTCTGATAGCTGTTTATCACATAGTAATATTTTATACAATCCACCTTTACTTTAATACGTGAATGCGGATCTTATCAATGTTTTTTTGTCCTGTTGTGTGACACTTTAACATTTACTTTTGTGCTTACATTTCTCAATTTCCATACACTGCGCTGCACCGGAAGTTGCCGTGGCCACTGACGCTAAATTCTGAAGCAATCATGTCATTTTATGGGGTCTTTAAGTCATGAAAAACTCTTCCAGTATAATATTATAAAAGATACATGTAGGCCTTTTAAATGTTTATTATTGTTTTTTTAACAGTACCTGTTAATATTTTTATGATCATGTTTTTAATAATACCCGTTTACTCTTTTGGTTTACTCTGGCCTCTCGTGTCTCACAGGAAGTACCTGACACTGTAGAAGTGACTCCTTTGCCGTACGTCTACACGGACTTCGTTAAGCCGAAAGAGCCCAACCAGGCTACAACTACAGTGCAACACTTTGAGGACTTTGGTTACTCTGAGGTTGGACCCATATGCAGTGCGGAAACAGTGTTCAGTGATGATGAACCATAGACTGTAAGTGATGAACTGACCACAGCATGTCCTGAGGCTGGAGATGAATGACACAGCTAATATAAGAGACTACAAAACGCGTCGAAGTTTAAACAGCGAATACTAACACTTTCATATTCATGAATCTGGTGCAGCACAAATTACAAAGTCAGAGAGTCAGACGAGCAGGGGAAAAATACATGTTAAATCCTTATTAACCACCAGATGGCAGCAAAAACAGCAGAAAACATAGCAGTTCGACCATGTACAAACATAATTGTTTCTGATCCTTAAACACACAAAGAGCAAGAATTTCTCCAGATGGAGAAATTTGATTTCTCCAATGCGTCTTCGGAATAATCGTTTTAATTACACTCAATAAGCATCATTCTGAAAAAGAAACAGAAGAAACGTGTTTCCTTTCTCTGGATAATGTACAGCATGGACACACTATAAAAGACTTGAATACATAAAAGGACTTCATTGAAAACTCCAGTGCCTTTGCAATAATGTCAAGGATGCACTATTTGAAGTGAGACACTGTGAGAGGTCGTAAGTTTATATCTTACCCATTAGTGACTGGCATACATAGTCATTCGATAGATAAATGACTTTGAGAGCTATTGACCACAAGTGGTTTGTCTTGCATGGCAAACTCTGTTGAAGGTTCTGTATATCAATTAAACGGCATGTCATGGAGTCAGCGGCAGATTAATTGATGTTAAAGGGCAAATCTACATGTCAGTAAAGAGGTGCAAACTTTCACAGTGCACAAAAGAGACCAAAACAGCATTTTAGAGAGACAGCTGTCAATTACCTGAAGAGTATAAAAGTCTCACCAGATCTTACAGTTAGAGTAGAGCACCTTGATGTATACCTAAAGCAATGTCTTTATTGGGATACCAGGGAAACACACTGCAACAGGACAGGTTCCTTTCTTTGTTTTTCCTTCAGAAAAGCCAAAGGAAGAAAAGAGTAAAAAAAAAATATATTTTTTTTAACAGAC
This sequence comes from Siphateles boraxobius, assembly GCF_051911475.1. Lineage (NCBI taxonomy): Eukaryota > Metazoa > Chordata > Actinopteri > Cypriniformes > Leuciscidae > Siphateles > Siphateles boraxobius. Next base: position 9,647,664 of record NW_027508866.1, read on the forward strand.
ATGTGTAGATAACGGTACAGTCTCAATGTCTCAACATTTTCTAAATGTGCTTAAATTGTTGCACCCATGGAATGCTGGGAAATGATACCTACAAACAGAAGGGGGATGTAAGTCTTTAATGATTTAACTTTAATCTCCTGTGATATAAATAGAAAAAACAAAGAGGTTTGGGGACTGTGTTAATTAAAGATCTCCTATACAACTACAATAAGTGCAAACAGATATTTATATACAAAATTGCACATATCATTTGGGGGGGGAAAAACAATGTGTGGAAAATATTTTGCATCGCCCATTTGGGGATAAAAATAAATCACAAAGCGAACCAAAAGAATCAGACTAAATGCAACGCAGGTATCAGGAACAAAACATTTGAGATTTGTGTGATAAACAGATGCACTTTGATCTGAAGGTGTAATATCAGTGATTAAGCCCTATCTGGCAACCCTGAGACAAAAACAACCCCATTTCAGCACGTTTGACTAAGCTGAACATTCACTTGGAATTAATGGACCAAATCAGACTATGAGCACCATAAGGCCTCGGAGAGCCTCGTTCAAGTGCGTACAATCTGCAGGGTTTTGATTTTCATTAAAGCCACTGCATCGGTAATTGAGATGCACTTTTGATTACCTAATAATCATACCAATTGATTTAAAAGCAAATATTTGGCGTGAAGAGTACCCAAAATCCTATGAGATGCTTTCATGATCCATTGTGTGCATCAAGAATTAAATTTAGAAAATGATATGCTACAGATGATAGAACAATCACATTGAATAAGGGAAAAAAAAGATGTACACGTGTAGAAGAGAAAAAAATAATTTCACAGCATTTAAAATATTCAATTTATATTCTGATAGTCACTGATGCCATCCATGGTTTACATTGTCATAATAACATATACATTATCTATTGTTATTCAAAGAAATTTCATATTACACCCTGAAGAGCTTCACTGTGATATTCAGTCCCTCTCTTCTGAAAATCCCCCTCTGTGTCCACGATCTGGTTGAACACAATCTGTGAATAATTTCTCAAATATACAAAAGTGCTCAGTCTTCAAGAAAGCGTAAAAAACGTCTATCCGGCCCGAAAAGCCTCTTCCCTTTTTAAGGCAAGTGGTGACCAGTAGGTCAAAAGACTCTTGCCACAGAACCGTGCTGTAACATCTCCAAATAAATATTGCAACAAATAATTCCCCCCACATTTGAAATGAGTTAATGGCTTTTGGCATTTGTAGTTTCCAAAAATGACGAGAGCTTTACTATTAATGTGGAAGGACGGGAATCTCTCTCAACTAGACATGTAAAGGGCAAGAGTGACCGAAGTATGCACTATGAAAGAGTGGACAATAAGCCAAGGTTCATGTCCACAAGTGTAAAGCATGCCAAAATGGAAAAAACAAACAAACTAAAACGATTCAGAGATCTTTATACTACATTTACGTAAAAGCTTTTAAGACAGGACCGCTTGCAGACCTTGTCCCTTTGGCCCTCAATTTCTCTGAACTGTAGTCGAGGTACTGTAAACACTTTAGAGGGTGCTTGAGGGAGGCCGCAACTGAACAACCGTTCAATGGATGATTCACAAACATCAAGCTCCTTCCTGTTATCCAGACTGAACAAAGCTGAAACACAATTCAAATTCTCCACCAATTAAAGTTCTGAGCTCCGGGGATTTCAGAACTCTCGGTCAGTTTAGAATTAGTAGATTCCGGAATTGGACGGATCAGGGGGTGTTTTGTTCAGGGAAAACACGCACTCATTACCTTTCATTCTCACCAGCACAACAGCAACGGCACAATATGATACATCAGTCCCAGTAAAATCTCTTTTCCAAAATTATTCTTTAGACAAAGTCATATATCATCTTTATAAATATTTTCTGTGCTGTTGTGTCCTCTATTAATATAAATAGCAAAATATAGTGTCATATTTCCTACAGCTTGTTGAATACCCTCAGCCATTTACACTAACTAAAGCATCTTTTAATCACAAGAAACCTTTCCGAAAGGATCCATAAGAATTAATGTACAATTTAAACTAAATCTTTGAAGTAATATACTCAAACAAAATGGATGTCTGTACAAAACAAAATGAACAAAATAATACAAATACAAAAAAAGAACACAATCAATGTGTGTGTTGTTAGCCACAGGAGTGCATAGATGCTGAGTTTGTGAAATGAGTCTGCAAGGTGTGTGAAAACAACCGATTGGGTGAAAAGTGACAAAAGCTGATATTAACATTGATTTTTTTTCTTCTTCTTGGAGGTGGTGATGGTGTGTGGAAATCATCTGTGATGATCTGACCTACTTCTTGTCCTTCTGAACTAAAGATTGTTTGAAGAATACTCAGCGCTAAATTTTGTTTCCTTTTTTCCTTAAATTAAAATGCTAAACAATAAATATGCAAACAAAGATGCTTCTAACACTTTGTGGTGTACATTCAGGAACATTCATATTGAAAGTGAAAAAATGTGACATAAAATAAACAAACAAACAAACAAGAGAAAAAAATCACTGTAAGAGTTAACAATAAACATTGCCATAATAATAATTTATATTATATTACAAATTATTCCTATGTTTTTGTTTTGTTTTGTTTTTTGCAGTCCAAGGTCCCTGCCAGGGTAAGGTGATTTTTTTTATAGTTTTTCTTTTGAAGGAATCCAGATATAAGGTCCAGACTGTTCCTCAATCACCATCTTACACTGGTTATAAATGTCCTCTAGTGTTTCTCCTTGAACCAGCGCTGAGAGAGTGAGAGAAACAGAAAGAGAGAGAGAAAGAGAAAGAGAGAGAGAGAAAGAGCTGACGTTAATAGATTATTATGCACTTTACGGAGCAACGCCTTTATCATTTTGCGCCACAAGAAGTAAGAACCCTCGATGACAGTTTCATAATGATCGTTTTTTAACTTAATGGATCATTAGCCACTTTATCGCTCATGAATTCTTCTAGTGTGAAAGGTAAGAATAGCCATTTTACCCAGCAACAGAATCTCTAACAAAGCAGAGAGAACTATGCAGCTTTTCATTTAAAAATAACATTACATTTTTCTCATAAGTAAAATAGTTAATCATTAATACTATACAGAATTATTAGCAAAGCAACACACTCTTTAAATCTCTTTTCTTGCAGGTGCAGATTAACAGAATTTAAAAATAAAGCAACAGCATTGTCACACGGGTTCAAAATGTCCTCAAATGAATCATAATGTTGCTAAGCTCTTTTTCATATTCCTCCATACACTCACAGGGGTCAGGCTAATGCATATTTCAAGAGAAAGTTGATGTGTTTCACTCAGTGGAAAGCGTCAGCTCCGTGACTCTGCTGTCAAATATGATGGATGTAACAAGCTGCAATGGTTGGCCTCTGAGGTAATGCATATGCAACAGACTATCAGAATATGCAAATGAGCTGATATTGGACAGCCTCTGAGCGAGAAGGCGCCGCTCAGATCCTCTCGATGGACTAGGAACTTTACTGTTACCTGTGAAGTACTCGCCAAACTCCTGCTCCAATTTCATGGCACGGTCATATGTCTTTTTGGCCTGCTCCTCCGTCAACCTCTTATTCATCTCCCTGAAACACAAAGGGTTTAGAAATGTATCAATCTCTTCATCTGAACGCAATGGAATTTGTATTATTTATTGAATTAATACACCATCATAGAGCTGTGTGGTAAACTTACATTAGGGACTCCATGGATCTAGGCTTTATAAAGATGGCAATGGGGTAGAGTTGTGCTACTTGTAGTCGTTTTATGGCATTCCCAGACACGTCAAGTATGCAGTGCTTTCCCTAGAAAAGCAATAGAGACTGAACAGTAGAGCAAGGGGCCGTTCACAAAGAACACATTCAACGACACAAGGACAAGTGTTGGCCTTTGAGATGTCAAGTTAAAAGAAGTTCAGCAAGGAAGTGGCCCTAACATTATCAAGACACTCTACCAAACTACTCATGAGTACCGTACATCTCTGGAACATGTTAAACTAGCTAGATATCCCGAATTGTAAAATCCACATTAGTAAGAAGACTTCATGGCAATATTGTGGTTGTAAAACCATAGCAACTACTGACCCTCTCAGCCACATATTTGACAGACTGGACGCTGGTTCCGTACAGATTGTCATTGTACTGTCCAGCCTCGATGAACTTGTGCTCTTGGATGTCTTTCTCCATCTGCTCTCGTGAGTTCACGAAGTGATAATCTCTCCCATCCACTTCATAATCCCGCTTTGATCTGGTAGTATCTGAGATTGGTTTAAAAAAAATCCAGGCTTTAGTTTTATAATACTTGGGTCCTCAGTTCTACAACACATAAAAATGGGAAATCATCAACTTTATTATCTATATACACGTTCATGAGAAATACCATAAGCTGTCGGAGTGCAGAGGGCAAATCTACTTTCACAAATAAAAAAATATATCTCTAGCTAATGGGGTGACATACTAAGAGATAGGACAGCAGCAGTAAGCTAAGCAGAAATACCCATAGATCCCACTCACTGGATGAACTGTATACTACAGGGTAAGACTGATACTGTCACATTTTCTATTTATATCTTGCTCACTGCAGACTAATAATCTCACTTACCTTCTTGATCAGAACTGTTAGCCGCTTTTTTAAAATTATGAACATAAACAAAAACGGTTAAATAAAAGTCTGAAAACTGAAAAACAAACAATAAATAAAGTGTTCAAGATGGAAAACATGAAATAGCTCTGTGGCACTCATCAGCAAACTATGAGAATGATATAGGATCTTTATTCCATTTTGGGTCTGAGATGAAAACCTCCACAATATTGTCAATATTTTGGTTAATATGTATAGCACAAGCCAACAAAGCTCTTTTCCAAAAACATTATAAAACAAATGAAATCGTACAAAGTATGGGTTACGAAGTGTTACTTTCAAGGTTTGCTCGAAGAAATTTTATTGGGTTTTGTATTTACTTAGACCAATTATAACTTCTGAAAACATCACAATAAAGTGACCTAGTTGAAATTTGTTAATCAGCAGACCTTGAAGTAAGTGATTTCATAGTCACAGCACAATGAAATGAGTTTCAGGAACTGCACAGCAATAGATATGAGCACTGTGGGACAGTAGGGAACACCACGGACTCTTATGGTCAGGTCACTTACCTTACCATCTCATTTTGATGAATCTCACCAGTACCGCTATCAGCACAAAGGCTTAAAAAACCCCAAGACTACTGCATATAATTACAAACTACCTTGGCCAGAGGTTTTTTTTAACACTCCAGTTGAAATTTATAACGGCACCAGTGAGAATAACACAGTACACTATTGCTCATTTGGGCTCTTTTGAGACCGTGGTTGAGTCAGCCTCTACTGAAGGTTAATTTGTGCATTCTAAAGATGAAAAATGAATAATTAATGAAAGATCCACTAGGAGATTAGTTTATCTGATAATCTAACCACCTGGGCAAGAACCACAATATCTCTGTAGGATACTTACGTGGCACACATGACCCAAACTTGTCTGGGAACTCAGAGATGAGGTCATCGTTGACTCTGTCCTTCATGGGCCCCAAAATTATAACTGGTCTGGCGTAATTAACTGTTCAAACAGATAATACAGAAAAAACAAACACATTGAACATCAATCACGTAATATATTTACACTTATACAGAACTTCATACAGTCCAAGCATGAGAGACAGTGGAGAAGCACTTACTCTCTTGTCTGATGACAGGCTCATACGAGAGGATCAGTTCCTCTTGACTCCCTGGAAACAGAACAGAGAAACATACTCAGTGGGGAGGGTGGTTGTGATGGGACACAGCTTGCTTTCCGTAGAACGCCAGTGATCGAGACACATTTGATGTGCCCTTCACCAAGGTCTCGCCTCTCAGAGTGCAGCTCGAGTGGATGTGTAAATTAGTTACTGAGCATGTAATGTCATTACGTACTTGTTGACAAGGACATTTGCTTTAAAAAAAAAGAGAAAAATGAAAAACAGTGGCAAAATTTAGTTAGCGCTCATTTGGGAGATTAAAGGGATCGGCAGAAAGGCTTTGGGATGATGATGGACAACAGAAAAGCAATTTAATTACGGATGAGACTGACGTTTCAGACAGTGACAATACTAATTAAATATGTAAGTCCAATTATGGGAACGCAGGTCCAATGTGACGCTAGTTTTGAGGTAGTCTGCGCACATAGGGACTTCAAGTTGCCAGAGTAGTTTATTTTTAGCCCTGGGACGAACAGAAGCAGGCTGCCGCAGGAACACAATATGGTTATTATCCATCGATTCCAACCCAGATAGGATCGAGTGTTGTTCTGAGCCAGAGCTTAATTTCTCTCATTGGAAGTGGTAACATTAAACTATACAGAATGAATCACGCATGAATCAGCTACTGTGTAGTGCTCCACTCTTACCCAAAACAATTTAGATGCTGTGGAAAAGCTAGATGGCCTCTATTGATGTAGCTATTGCCATAAACAGAATGGATTACAAAGCCTTACAAACACAAAGCACACTCTAAAGCTCTGTTCAACAACCTAATGAGCTGCCTACAGAGGCAGAATGTTAAGGCATCAAATGTAGACTCAACACAAAGGCTGTTCTGAAAGGTAGGTAACTTAATTTTGCTTTTAAAATTTGGTAAAAAGGGGATATATCAAATACTATTGCAAGTTGATTCTCACATGGTTGGTTATGTAGAGTATTAAAAATCAGTAATGGTGGTTAGAAGGCAGATGCCTATGTAGGTAGGCAGGAAAGGAAAAGACGAGTTCTATGCATTAAACAGCAGTCAAGCTAAGAGGACAGCGTCTGTGAGGATTTTAAACAAGGTTATGTGGGTTTGATCAATGCCTGGAGCTTTTGGTGGAGACAGATTATACATCATATTGTAAGACCAGACAGTGACCTTTGGCCTCTGCGCCTAATTTGGAGCCAGCTATCCACCTTATTTTAACCTAAGAGTAGGCTTGGCCATTTGTAACTTGACTGTGCAAGGCTTCCGGTGGGATCCACTTTCAGTGACTGCTGTGATGACAGCATCACAGGAGTCACTTGTGATGCTGCTTGTTGTTGGAAACTGATATTTCTCATTATATTATATTAATGTTTTGTCGTAATTATAAACCCACTGGTTTGTATCACAAATAGTTTTATCGGTTACAGCACTTTGTTATTTATCTATCTATCGTTTTTTTTACTTAATGAATCTAAAGTCTCGTACAGTCACAGAAAGTAGTTTACTTCCGTCTTGCAAAATAAGGTTGACTTAATAATTGTGCTTGTACTAACATTAGATGAATGTGGCATGGTGACTTTAGAAAAAACATTGAAAGAAGTCCCTTATGCTCACCAAGGCTGCATTTATTTGATCAAATACAGTACAAACAGTGTAAAAATATTATAATATTATTAAATATGATTACAATTTAAAATGTTTTCTATTTTAATATACTTAAAAAGTAATTTATTTCTGTGAAAAGCAGATTTTTCAGCATCATTACTCCAGTCTTCAGTTTCACATGATCCTTCAGAAATCATTCTAATATGATGAAACATTTACTATTGTTATCAATGTTGAAAGCAACTGTGCTGCTAAATATTTTAGTGGAAACTGTGATACATTTTCTCTAGCATTTTTTGATGAATACAATGTCTTTACTGTCACATTTAATCAATTTAATGCGTCCTTGCGAAATAAAAGTATTTCTTTCTTTCTTTAAAAAAAAATCATTCATATTAATGAAATGTTTGTTGAAACGTAACTGTTAAATGTTTAAACTGAAAAAAAGCTATGGCTAAAACTGATATCTTTCTAAAACGAAACAAACTGGAAAAGATTCTTTCTGACAGCACATATCATTTTTCATCAGCACGTTATCAAGTGAGTCCATTTCCAAAATCAATTAAATAAAAGCCACAAATCCTGTTTACCGGCCAAGGGGAAACAAACAAGTCATATTTCATTATGTTGACGATGGCACTCTATGGCTGTCTAGAAGAGCATCATGCAATATGACAATTATATGGCAAAACCTAATCTGTCCAATGTGACAAGCTCATCCAACCAGGCTCTGAATACACACTCGGTCTGGAAACCTGCCACTCTCAAGATGACTTCAAAATTTGACAGCTAATGTTTTGGAGCTGGACTACAGTACTATATCTCCGACAACCTGACCTAAAGTCATCATGTTACTCAGTAACTTTCTTATAACAGTACGCTCTAGTTTTTAAGAGTCTAGAAGATCATTATCAGGGACTCGCTATAAACTCTGACAGTCTAAGTTGGTTGTATTGGACAAAATTAGACTTGAGTTTCAAGCATAAAATAAAATTAGACACACAAGATTAAATTAGGGACCCAGTACCGAGAAAGAGCGATGAACACGTTCAACCCAAAAGAAATATCCTCTATTCTGTTAAAGCTGTATTTAGGTATACATAAGCTGTAAACAACATTCTCTTCCCCTCTCTATGGATTATATCTTGGCACAAATACATATTAATTCATTGAGAATACTGCTAAAATATTCTGTTTGACTGATGTGGATTTCCTCATTCCCTTAAAACGATGTTCTAATAACTGTTTTAGCTAAATGCTCCTGATGTGAACATAAAACACTGTCAAAAACACAAGACAACATTTGGCACGGCACTGCAGAGACATCATAAAGACAAAGAAAAAGGACTAGAAAGTAGCCTAGATATCTATAAACAGAACTGCATATTCTGATTTGTTTTGAATCATGTCTGTAAGATAATCAGAATTTATTACTTCTATGTGTCTTTTACTGTAGCATTTTTATTTGACAAACCCACCCTAAACAAGACATACAATCAAAACAAAACTATTCAATTTACATTTCATTATTTTTGGCCAGAATAAACTTTTTCCAGCTATGCAAGACTAAACATCAGAAAACAGCACAACAGTCTTGACACACAAACTAAACGAACAACATTCGACAAACTATTCTCACACGTGTTACGTTCATGCAACATTTTAGCTACCACATAAACCTAAGGATGACGATGCAGGAATCCCTGAAACATCAGGACCTGTAGACCAACATACATTAGTATTCTGACATGCAGACAGGTCTGTCGTTGACGTAACAGAAAATAACAAATCTGAACTGAAATGTTACATGTGTGGTTGGGAGAGGGGTATTGGGTCCATTCCTTAACACACTTACTCAGTGTCTTTGCTCCGTACCCGTCCTCCCCTATTCCAGAGATGTCCTACACCACACAGCCGATCAGGGGGGCGGAGAAAGAGAGAGACGAAGAGAGATGAAAGAATGGGAGACAGAGAGACAGAGGGAGAGAGAGACAGTAAGGTTGTTGGTGGGGCGGGGAGAAACGCCAGCAGAAGAAGGAGGGCATGGGCTTCCTGGAGCTACCTACACACACCTAGACCTTTCACCTCACCCCGAGGATGCGTTTGTGTGACCGTGTGCTGTTTTTATGTACCTATGTGTCAGAGTGCACGTGCGTTTGTGGCTACTTACTTTCCGAGTCGCTGCCGTCTTGCTCGTCGGCGTCCTTGTTCTTGTAGAAAGGGAACTTGCGTGAAAAGATGAAGTTCTTTCTACGTTTTTCACTGAATGACTGTGCGGAGAGAGAGCATGGTGCAAACAGGGGGCTCTAAACGCTGTCACAAACATGCTGACAAAAACAACACAACGACCGGAGCTAGACGTGAGGGACAGCAGCCAGGAAACAACCACATATCAAACTGCATCAAATCAAATGAGCAATTCACACAATTGAAATAGGTTTTTATTTGTACCAAAGTAATTGCATTATTTTTGGCTAGAGCTGAAAGCACTAGGATGATCCTGAATAGGTGGTCTTTGTTTGTTGTGGAGGCTGACCCAAACCCTGCTGTCCATGACGTCACAGCACCTGAGCTATTCTTAGACAGCTCAAATGTATTCAAATCAAAACATGATCAGTAGAAATGAACATACAAGGGAGGTAAACAATGATAAACAAAAGGCCAACTGAAGCTGGTTTAGTGCCATGCAAAGGCAAAGGGGACTCATATTAAAATATTAAGCATGCAGGACTCCTGACAGGGTGACATGCTGATCAAAGGGGCAAAATTTGTGCTGCTCATGTGTAGTGCGAGTTATGATCTTCTGAAGGTGAATTGTTTTTAAAATGGTTATAAAATGCAGAGAAAAATAAATGAGGTAACATATATGTGCCTGGGGTGATTCTAAATGTGATTTTCTTTTAACCTAATACGGTGAACCTGAGCTCAATATGCTGCCTGATATGAACATAATTTTCCTGATTAATCTATAATGGTGGAACCCGTCAAGGATATGTCCACATCATCTCTCACCCCCAAAATTAAAAGAAAAAGAAAGAAATTGACATGACATATATTACATCAAGTCTATTTTAGAACCATTGCAATAAAAAATTTAATTGAAATTTCAAACTCCCTTGAATAATGTGATGCAATTCTTAATAATGTAACAATGTAATGCAAAACTCAATAAGAAAAACAGTAGATATTTAAGTTGTAAAGTATGTAACCATAATAGTATTTTTAATCCTGAAATTAAATATGGCTTTAATAGAAATAATTGTCAGTATGTGATACATTAAGTGATACATGAGAATGAGATTTATTATAGCAAAAAAATCAGGAGTATCATAATCATAATTATTATGAATTGCAATGGTTCTAAAATAGGTTTCATTTCCTTTATGCAAATCATTTTTTAATGATTTGTGGGTGAAACATAACCTAGACATTTCTTAGTGAGATGCATACTTAAATGTTTGGCAATAATTGTAATTTTAATGCTTTTGAGTGTATTTTTGTGGTTTTTACCTATTTTAATATATCAGTACAGTGTACGAAAGAAACCAATTGTACCCCTGATAGTGATTAAAGGGAATAATTATAACTTTCACCCAACTAATTCTCCCTATTAAAAGGCATATAAACACTTCTAATCAATGCATGTTCAATCAACACTGAAATCCTATGATTCATAAACCTGAAATGATACATACACAAGTTGGTGCAACTGAACACAAAGACAAAACCACATGACAAAATCCTCAAGTAATCCATCAGTGCCAACATCCCCACCCCTCTCCTCATCTTTAAAAGACAGAGGGAGAGGAAAAAAAGAGAAAAAAAGACAAGGAAGAAACTGAAATTTGCTGGCCTGTCTGCGATGTTGCTATGGATACAAGTGGGAATCATAAGGCTAAAACCCTGAACGGCTCTGCGGTTGTGTGCCGAACTTAAAATACATCCTTCAGTTTTATTCATTTACCTCTCTCAAATACACACAGATAAGAAATATTTACTACAGATGACCTTACCATACTGATCTCATAAAAGATGAAGAGACACATCTATGTACAGACATAATACTGAGGCTGTTTCAGTGAGCGTCTGTTGGGTTGTGCTGCAGCACTGATGCTGAGAGCTCAGAGTGAGCTGTTACACTGCGGCACGGGGACAGTCTCTCACACACACTTCCATTCTGACTGACTAACTCAATAACCCACCAGCACAACTTGAAATGGAAAAGTAAATTGAAGATGACAGAGAACAAAAGAAACTAAACCGGATAGACTGAAGAGAGATGAGTGAAGAGACACGACAGGGGCTGCAGGTGAACTGTGTCTAAACTGTCAATAAATCGCTGAGCCCTTCCTGTTTATACCTGCAAACTGGGGCGAATAGAATTTCGGATGTTGGCACTGACTTAAAAGTCGAATAGAAAAACTCACCCCTTTAGAATCGAGGCTACCGGGTTTTGCGTTGAATTTAACCGTCTTCAGACGAGCTCTTTCTTTTCTCTCCACCCTGCCACAGGAATAGAGACATAGTCAGTGAAACACTTAACTAATGTGCTTACACTACATGTGTACGGTTTTCACAAACATTTTCGACATTAACAATTATTAGAAATGTTTATCGAGCACAAAATCAGCAGATATTATTAGAATGATTTCTGATAAAAAGTGATAATAAAGATTTAGATTGTTAGAAAATATTTCTATTTTGAAATGCTGTTCTTTTTAACTTTTTATTCTTCTCTAAATCCTCAAAAAGTATCACAGGTTCCAGAAAAATATTAAGCAGCAAAACTGTTTCCAACATGGGTAATAACTGAATATCAAATTAGCATATTAGAATGATTCCTGAAGGATCATGTGACACTGAGGACTGGAGTAAATGATGCTGAAAATTCAGCCTTTTCTAACAGGAATGAAATATATCTTGAAAAATTAAAACAGAAAACTGTTAATTAAAATGGTAGTATTTGTAAACAATATTTCTGTTTTTACAGTTTTATTATATAAAAAATGCAGTCTTGATGAGCATTAAAACAAATCATTCAAAATCTTCCCAAATCTAAATGTTTAAACGGTAGTGTACATACAATCTGAAACAACCAAAACACTTCTAATTTAGTTTTACATGACAATTTTTATGTAACAGATAAAAAATTGATAGGTAAGAATGTGATACATTAATGTTAACGAATGATCCATTTTTACTGCTTATAATGCGCATAGTGTATTGAACTCTTTTATATCGGAGAAGAAAGGAAAATTCTTTCTTCAATTGTATGCTCCCTTTAAAGAGCTTAAAGAACTTAAATATAGGGCAGTAGGGTAACAATTAGAACTAGGCCTGTCACATGTTAATTTAGTACAATTAATTGATAAAAAGGTAAGATTGTTCGCGATTTGTGGTTAAGTCTCTAATGGGACCACTAAATGTTTGGTAGCAATGATGTGGAAATAAATGAGCATTTGCCACAGGTTTAGCTTTTGTTTGTGAAGGTGATTCATCATGAAACTCACCTCCTCTTGCTGGGGATGACACCCATCTCTTCACTGTCCCCTTCTAGCATCACTCTCCTGGCCTGCCACCACTCATCATCAGATGCATTGATGACATGGAGAATGTCTCCATATCGGAAACTGAGACCCTGACTGGGCAGACCACTATCCTTCGCTCTCTCGTAGTCAAACAGAGCCCTGGAGGGACACACACATAAAGTCAGTTTAACAGACCTGACAAATTTGCGCAACATTTCACATCCATCTGTCACTAAAACACTAACTCAAATCTGTAACTCAATGGCTGACTCCTTGGAAAACAGCGTGCGTGAAATGTGCAGATACGGCTGTGAGGGGTACAATAAGTGACACTAGCCACGGTGGCACATATCATAGCGGTGTGTGGGTTGCTGTAGAATTATGGTATGATATGACCAGTGCTTTACGTGGCCCAAAAGAGGTGCCGGTACTCTATTATTAATTTTTTTTTTTTTTTTTTTTTTTTGCTGACCCCCCTCCTCCCCTGAGGTAACAACAACGCTTGTTGTCTCTTGAAGGGGTTTTATATACAGCAGTCAACAGACGACCTTATAAAAAATAATTTAATTGTGGATTTGCTTGAGCTAGAAAGAGCTACTGAACATAAATAAAATGTGCAAAAGGGTATTGAAAACATTTTGAACAAAATGTACATAAAATAAATTATAAAACATAATAACCATAGAACAGTAGAACATAAACATGAGTCTTGCTATGGTTCATTCATTTCTTTACCCGTATCACACACCCTCTCCGGACCACGTTGAGTTGACACCATGGTTGACACATGGACACTTATAATCGGATTGACGGCTCGATCGGACTAAAAAACCCTCATGTAAACACCTTAATCGATCCGATTGAGCACGATCCAAATGACATATCGATCGGATTGAAAGGGGTGTTTTATCCCTTATGTAATCCGATCGAGAGAACATGTAAACACTTGATTGAAAACCGAAACTGAAAGGACTGCACATGTGCAAGGACGTTAAATGAACGTAATGAGTATAACGCGCGGAACGAGCTGTTTTTCCTGTTGAATAAAGTGTCATATTAATAAGTTTCCCGTCATTCTAAAATTCTCATTTTACTCGCGCGTATGTGAAGCAGGACAACGTCCCACCAGTCCTTGTTGTGGATTCTCCACAGACGCCTGGTTTAGGCCGCGGGGAGGGGCATTTTTACTGCGTGATCAGCACGGCAAAATATTGCCGTTAATATGCTCTAGTCTACATTATGACCAGAGACGAATTAATATTACGTCTGCTGTTTAAAACAAATAAAGAACCAATAGAGGAGAATATTTATGCGCGAACAGCGGGAAACTCTGTATATTCGTGCAGTTGTGCATGTCAAAAAATCAGATCCGATTTGAAACTTGTGACATATAAACGCGCACATCAACCTGATTACTTTATCATTCATGTAAACACCTTGTTCAGATTCATCAATCGTATTGATTTCATTCCGATTGTGTCCATGTAAACGTAGCTACTGACAGCGGCAAAAGCGACGCATGCTCTTTTCACTTGTAAAACTCAAGGGTGTATGGGTAATGTAGTCTCTGCTCTTGGTGGGACGAATTAGGAAGCGTGCCGTGCATTGTGAAGGGCGCTCTGAAAAGCGGCAGCTTTTGCACCCTTGGTGAGCGGAGCGAGGTGTGTATCATTTGGCTCCATGTATAAAAGGCGTCAAGGATGTAAAATGTCTATTTTGACTGTTATTGGAAATTGTTTTGTTGTATATCTTGTACCAGGAAAGTGCATATGTTAAGTGAGCAAATTATTGTCTTTGGTTGTTTAAACTTTAAAGGTCATTTGATTTGCATTGCACATATACAAAAATGCATCTTGATGGACTGTAAATGAGGTGAGGATTTTTTGTCAATTTGTGTCCAAAGGTTCATTAACCAGCTATTTGTGTTTACTTCTAGTTTTCACGGTGCTCACGCTGATTTTGGAAGAATAAAAAACTAACAGTTACTGCACCCGTTAGAGACTCTCTGACATTATTAAGGAGCCAAGGGCCGCAACACCAAGCCTGGAAGGGCTTGCATCGTATCATATTACAGCCAACATCATATTATATTAAAATTTCTGACGGGTACGACTAGTGTGGCATTATTCAGTCTGTTTTAAAAATGAAAGTTTAAGAAATGAATTCAGAAAATGTCTTCCCTTTCTACCTATCAATTCCTGTCCACTAACAAAAAGCCAAAAACAACCTAAAAATCAAACATAAAATCACAAAAATATATACTACCATTTCAAAGTTTGGGGTCAGTACGTTTTGTTTTTAAAGAAATTAAGCATCACAACTCTTTTCAACATTGATAATAATAACATAAATGTTTCTCGAGCACCACATCAGCATATTATAATGTTTTCTGAAGGATCACGTGACTGAAGACTGGAGTAAAGATGCTGGAAATTCAGCTTTGCCATCACAGGGATAAAGTATTTTATAAATTGTAATAATATTTAATAATAATGTAATAATAACTTTTGAATGATGGTGCAGGAATATGGAATTCAGGTCTTTCTCAGATGCCACAAACCTTGAAATATATTAATAAATGATAAATTTCACATTATTTTGACTGAGAAATCTCAGCTACTTCACAAAACAGAAAAGCCTCCACTAAGAGAAAAGCACAGAAGCCCTTTCAGTTTACTACACGCTATGCAGCGAAAGAAGAAACCTCTCATTCATCTTAATATATAGAGCACTATCTGGAGAGACAGGCAAGCGTTTAAAAAAAAACATGATTCATGTAGGCCTACTCATCCTTAGAAAGAGACACAAACACACTCCACTCTATTTAAGGAGCAGATTTTACACTGATGATCCAGGCTCAAAGACCAGATAAAACGAGGGAAGCATGTGAACTGGAGTCACCTAATGATCTTTAGTATGCACTTCAAAAATTAGGAGGAAATATAATATTTGTTTTGTTTTATTTTTGTGCTTTCGATTGCATTCTCAAAATACACCTGCGAAAATGTCTCTGTTTTGCTTATCTCTCTCCAGCAGGGCAGTGTGGATGATCAAGCAATGAAACACAGTAAAAGGAAGCACTATAGCTCAGGCACATGTGTACACAAAAGAACAGACAAGCTGTCACAGTGTCCTATAGGCCTGTCCCGCTAAGTACACAATACAAGAGATAACCGCAACAATGGCCATTAAACTTGTTCCTTCAGGTGCATTTAGTCACTGGAAGCCTAGCAGAAACACTTTAATGCAGACCAGCATTCGTATTCAGTTTAGGTCAATGAGAATGAAGGTGAAAAACACAAAATTATTTTTTGCACAAAATTTCACCGCAATCAATAAAGAATGATACTGATGGTGTAGTTACAGCATCTACCAGCAGGGGTAACTAAACAAAACCAAACTGAACGTTGACCCCTTGATGAAAATGTAAGCACAATACATAAAGTCTATGTCCGATAACAACAAAAAAGGGGCATTTATTCAAGCCATTTCGCCTTTTAGAACACGCTGTTGCTAAATGAAATGCTGCAATGATACCACCACACACTAAACAGGACTACTGTATATACAGCCATGATAAAAGCTCTTACATAAAGAGAGACAAAAAAACAAAACAAGTAACACTAGTACACTAGCCCCGGTCGTCTCTGTTCACTGCAAGCAGTCACTTCACCTCTCCTTTATACTGCCTTTTGTAACCATGACAATACATCTGTTTTGGAAGCCTATAATGCAGATACCACAAATGAGATGTAGATACAACTGTTATGAAATCAAAAGAGGGGCTAATGATGTCTCTTCCGCTGGGTGACATTTTCCCTGCAAAATCCACAGCTGCCTGCCAGAGAACATTCTGTTACACTTTATTTTGATGGTCCACTTTAGACATTGTACTAAATATAAGTAACTGTGCAACTTACATGTTATCTAACTCTCATTAGAGTATTAGTAGACTGTTAGGTTAGGGTTATGTGTTAGGGGTTCGGGTTAGTAAAATAAGTTGACATGTAGTTGCAAAGATACTTATAGTTAGTAGAATGTCGGTTGGGGAGCATCAAAATAAAGAGTTAGCAGATATTACATATTAAGCAGAGTCTACTAATACTCTAATGAGAGTTAGTTGACATTTAGTTGCAAAGTTACTAATAGTAGAATGTCTAAAGAGGGCCATAAAACTAGAGGGAAATAAAATATTGAAATTTCTCTTCCAGCTTTCAATGATCTCATAAATGTTATATGATTATAAGATTTACCTATTTAAGGTTTTAATTGAAAAAGTTTAATGGATTAAAAACACAGAATGAAATGTTGAATCAAATGTTAAACCATATACATGTGTTAATATAAAATATATCCTTGCTTGAATATAAATAGGTATTATAACTGTGGTTAAAATGATTTATGAAACGTTAGATTATATACACTAACATTCAAAAGTTTGAGGTCAATCAGATTTTTTAATGTATTAGAAAGAAGTCTCTTATGCCTACCAAGGATGCATTTATTTGATTAAAATTACAGTAAACAGTAACACTGTATTATTATTACATATATAAGTATTATTACAATTCAAAATAACTTTTTCTTTTTTAAATATATAATAAAATGCAATTTATTCCAGTAATGCAGCTTAATATTTTTGTGAATTTTTTTCAGGATTATTGGATGAATAGAAGGTTAAAAAGTATAGTATAGTATATTAAAAAGGTAATTTTAAAACTAAATAATAAATCATTTCTTAAGAAACATAAATAATTTCTCTGCATCTTGTGCTGGGGATCAATATATTCCTTAGAATGAAATCAATGAAAAAGTACACCAGCTACCCATACTGCACTGCTCTGAGCAGAAACTGCATGCCAAAATTGTATTTTAACACAAATCGCTCTAAAAGTCATGTGATATTGCAAATAGGTCCGTTAGGGTCACTACAGTCACTGGTGCAACATTATTTCTAAAGGCAATAATGCACAGTGTAATGGCGGCAAGTCACCATTACAGATCCATTACAAAAGACTGCATGAGAGCAAAGTATTATATTCAATGTCCTCGTTAACCACTGCTTCATTAAAGTCTAAAACATAAACACACACACACACATTGGAACACATGCCTAGGGAAAAAAGCACATGTTCCCTATCATCGGCCAACAAAGACATTGCGGTTGTTATGGAAACTGCAAGCTACGTACAGTGCAGATAAATAATATTTTTATATGATGGTATGCTGGCAGGTTCTCAGCCCATTACAGTGAATCCATCCCTCCATGACATCATTACGGCAATGATGCTTCTCAAGACACTTCCAAAAAACAGCATGTGCTAGTGCAGTCTGCAGACAAAAATTCAAATTTACTGTCACATCACACATACTGAATAATGCTCACTGCGGAGCATTATGTGCCCTCACGATAATAAATAGAACAAAATCATGTCTGTAAAGAATTCAGCGGTGATATGGATTTATAAACTACCTAATGAAAGAACTAAAACATTCTGTATTACCAGAGCTGAGGCTTAGTGCTCATTTATGCTGGTGTTCATGTGGATGATGCTCATGTTCAAGTCAATGACATTTTGGTATTATTATAGTACAGCCTATTAAAACTATTATAGTATTTATTAATATTTTGAAAAAGATTTTATTTTTATAATTTCAGTTTTCATTTTAACTTTAATTTTAGTCATTTTTTGACTGTTGGTTTTTTTTTATTTCTATTTACCTTTTTACACACACACACACACACACACACACACGAACACACACGCACGCACGCACGCACGTACGCACGCACGCACGCACGCACGCACGCACGCACGCACACACACACACACACACACACACACACACACACACACACACACACACACACACACACACACACACACACACACACACACACACACACACACACACACGGGGGTTTCCATGTTTTATAGGGACTTTCGACAATGATTTTTATACTTGTACAAACTGTTAATTATATCCCCTAACCCTAAACACAGCACTCGCAGAAAACTTTCTGCAATTTTACTTTTTTATTTTTTTTTACAAAAAAACATCACATATGCTGTTTTCCTCAAGGGACCAAAAAATTTCTCCACAAGAATCAACATTACTGGTATTACTATCTTTGTGGGGACATTTGGTTTACCAGAACCACACACACACACATAGCGCGCGCGCACACGCACAAGCATTTTTTATTTGTCATTAGTACTATCAATATCTAATTTCTAAGTTTTTAACCTAATATTTGTATTTTATTTCAGATCAAGAAAATGATTTTA
Organism: Siphateles boraxobius; assembly: GCF_051911475.1. Lineage (NCBI taxonomy): Eukaryota > Metazoa > Chordata > Actinopteri > Cypriniformes > Leuciscidae > Siphateles > Siphateles boraxobius. Next base: position 9,666,830 of record NW_027508866.1, read on the forward strand.
GTTTAGTTAACAATAGCTACACTGGTTTGAGTCCGGCTTAGTGCACTGAAATACTGCATGCAAAAGTGGCGAAACTGTTTAGTGAACTGAATTCGCCCCTGAGTGTTTTGCCTCGTGATTTATTGTGTGGGTCTCGCCGTAGAGCAGCAGGGCTGAATCTCTGTGCAATAGCAGAAGAAAAAGTCCAGGTATGCGTGTAATATTCAGTGCTCAGCAGAAAAGGATACATCCATGGGTGGTGAACCTCATGGACAGCATTTTTTCACACCAGAAAATGTCTGTAACATAATTTGTAAAGAGTAAGTGCTGCCTCAGTCCTTGAAACATTTTTTAGTGTAGTATTTGCTAAGCAGTGAGAAAAAAGCTGAAGCCATCAGCATGGCAAAGGGGGGAAAAAAGCATTACACCTACAACACACAGACTAGCAGAAAGTGTCAGAGTGCTGGCAAAGGTGCAGATAATGTGTTGCTTTTGCTTGTTACAGAGAAATGTGGTTTAAAAGCCCCCTGAGAGTAAAGTAGAGTGCTATCTGTATGTGTAGATCAGCGGCCTCATGACAATAAGAGCTTGGGCTAGTGAAATAACAGGAGCCTAGCTGACATTGGCAAGAGTGAATTACATACAATGCAGCAACTGGGGATTTTATGTGATAACTACATTTTTACAATTTCTGAAGGAAACGGGAGAGGTGTTTGTTAGTGCAAAAGTCTCCGTCACAATGTTAGGATGGAAACTTACTGGTCAAAGTCAAAAGGGTCCACCTTCATGGTGGTTGTCAGGGTCTTGCTATGTGGTTGTTAAAGTGTACTGAGTAGTTTCTAGAGTTCTGAATTGATCATTTGTAATCTTGGTTTATTAAAAAGAAACATGTACATATTAGGTCAGGACAAGATACTTTCCTGCTAAACATAAACTAGATAACTAAACTAAAAACAAGACCACATGAACATAACATCAATATTCATGGTATTATCTGCAGTGTTTTAAAAAAGAAATGCATACAAATCTATATAGCTCTCTCACTGACACAACACAGCCAACATCTCACAAAATAAATCAAACCACGACAACTTTGCAATTTATATTCTGAAATCTTTGTGGGGACTCACCATAGGCGTAATGGTTTTTATGTCCAAACTGTATATTCTGTCCCCTTACACTGCCCCTATCCCTAAACCTGCCCATCACAGGAGACATTCTGCATTCTTACATTTTCAAAAAACATTACTTAGTATGATTTATACGCTGTTTTCCTCATGGGGACCGCTGGTTGGTCCCCATAATGTAATATAAACCTGAACAAACACACACACACACACACACACACACACACACACACACACACACACACACACACACACACACACACACACACACACACACACACACACACACACACACACTAACACACACACACACACACACACACACACACACACACACACACACACACACACACACACACACACACACACACACACAAACACACACACACACACAAACACACACACACACACACACAGGACTTTCTTGCATAATGAACGGGATAAGGCGATGTATATTTCTTTCTCTGATCACAGAAAGGAAGGGTGTTGTTATGGTTACATGTAAATGCTACCGCAGAGAGACACAGAGAACACTTTGCGGAGAAATAAGCAGCGCACACACAAATAGACACACATACACACAACACATTTCCACGTTAGAGAAATTTTGATGTTGATTCATTGTGACAGAAAAACTGAAACATGTTGATTGAGGAAAATCACTCAATAACTGACTGTGTGTGAATGGAATCATGCATGCATTGCTTTTACATTGCCATGTGCTTTCTATTCATAGTACACAGCCAACGGCGATCACACCTCTGCACTCACTCAACTTTAATGCATCTCAATGCTCAGCGAAGGCAAACTGGAAATGATACTTTTGTCATCATTTTCTTTTCCCCTCTATAGACTGAGCAGAGGTTTGTGGAGACTCAGTTTTTCCTGCCTCACGTCTATCTCCTTCCTTCACTGCAGAATTCTACAGGCATACAGTACACTAGTATGCATTCAAGTTTCCTTCCTTCAGATACACTTACATTATATATTAGTCTTTGTACACCAAAACCTTTTTCAATACTATGTCTGACCCTCAGATTTGCCGGGTGTTTTCTATATGTAAATTACTACTGGATGAGCCAAATTGCCGACTGTAAATATGAGTGCTTAACAGCAATAGTGTTGTTATTTTTCTTTAAAATTGAAACAATAAAAAATATTTTTTGGTAATAAAAAAAAAAAGCTAAATGAAAATATTCAAACTTAAATGAAAATTATAAATGTTGCCTTGGCAAGTAAATTAAATCAATGACAACAACATAACAACATTTTTAAAGAATAAATCAAAAAGCTAATTCAAAATATTAATAAATACTATTAATAAATACTATAATAGTATATAAATAATACTAAAATAATGCTGGTGCTTGGCTTCTGGAGAAAGTATATATATATATATATATATATATATATATATATATATATATATATATATATATATATATATATATATAGTGCAATAATGGTAAATGAATATATATGGCTGAACATGGCTATATGGATAAACCCACTGTCCTAAGGATAGAACTCCAGGTTTGTACTCCAGGTTAGCTGAATCGCATGCATTTTCCACCATAACATATGAATGCTCACAGTAAAGTGTGTGTTAAAACACCCCACATGAAAACACCATCTTTTGGTTGCTATTTATGCCAGTTTTGCCTGTAATTGTGAGTGAATTTTCCTACCGTAAATATCTAAAAAAAATCTTTTGTGAGTGAATGCAGCACAATTGCGAATCATAAATGTACAACTTTAAATGCGATTTTCTCAATGTTTCGATTTTTTTGCACCCTCAGATTCCAGATATTCAAATAGTTGTATCCTGGCCAAATATTAAATATTAAGGCCTAAGTACATCATTAGTAAAACCACATACTCAAAAAAACAGGTGACTTCAGTAAGCTGTTCTGTGCTGCAGCAAATACATGACTCCTTATAAGGTCTCATTTCCTGCGTCTCAACAATCGTGTTCTGCAAACACGGCCAGCTCTACGGCCCAAATGACTGGCTACAGCACAATACAATTACCCAGCACCCACAGAGGGGGCCTGCGGCATTAGACTGCAGCTGGGAAGGAGATATTGAGCATCTATTAATGCTGTGGGAGTAGTGCATGCTGTACCTCATGAGGAGAGGAGGTGTGTGTGTATAATTGCTGACAGGAGAGCTATTTATCACAATGGATCTCCACAGGTGCGCTGAAATTTTCCAGCTAACACACAATAACGAATCCAAATCGGGGATCTACAGCTGCTTGTCGCTACGAGCTAATGAAGAACTAATCTCTGCTCTGCTGATTGTATTGTGAAACATATCTGGGAGAATCATAGCAGCTGTTTGGGAGACTAGCCAAAGAGTGCTGACGCATGGGACGTTTGGAGTGAACCTGGAGGCTGGAATATATCACGCCGGTCTTTTGATTATACTGTTTATCTTCTTAATAATTTCTTGAGCTGAAGTCAGTATTATGGAGGAGGTAAAATGTTTAGTAGCCCCAGGAAATAAAAACTAAATATTTATCACATATCACCATTTTTGATTATAAAATATTAAAATCTAAAAACATCATTAATATTGGACAAACATTATTAAACAACAACAACTACTACTACTACAATAAGATTAATTTATGAGAATAAAGTCTGCAAATGAGAAATGCATAGTGCAGAAATATAGACAAACAAAATCGAGTTAAATTATTTACATCAACATGATATTAAAATGTACCCAATTTACTTTTATACTGTAATCAAAAATATCAAACTGACTAACAAACTATCTAACTAAATACTAATAGCTTTCCTTTTCAGTTGATGACACACACACACACACACACACACACACACACACACACACACACACACACACACACACACACACACACACACACACACACACACACACACACACACACACACGTTGAATTACAATGGATCACTGTTGCTCACTTTCCTACTGATTTTAAATATCAATAGCTCTTCTAAATGTCATGTAAAACAGTATGACTTCCTGTGTAGTGAACACATGATCACCCAATCCGGGCGGATCTAGGATCAGAGCAAACACATGAGACATGTGCTACTTTGAGTGCGTGTGTATGAAAGAAGAAATGTGGACCCTGATGAATTCTGACTCAATTCACTCAGATACCCCGCTGGTTCACACGCAAACCCCTGAAGTGTGTGTGTCTAACAAATATCTTGCTTCAGGCTAGCAACATGTCTCATCGCCCAGAGAGACCACACTGATATTCACATCAATCCTACATCAGTCCATCATAACCAGAGTGCCAGGGAGAGACAGTTAATGCAACTTTTACATGATCACGGAGCTGTTGGGATATCAGTATCCCATCTGTAATGACAGAAACAGCCATTTGCAACAAAAACATTTTCTTGATCTGTTGCTCATCTTGTTTTTCAGTAAAAATATGTAAACGATAGGATAAACTGTCTTGAGAAGATAAATGGTGTGAGATGAGACTTGTTTTCAGAGAAATAATTGTAATTAAAATGTTCAATGTTATGTTTTTTTTAGGTATAAATGTTTCCTTTAGATTTTTTGCTTTAAAACAGAAAAAAAATGCCTATAGGTTAAGGAAAATATGCACTTTGCTTTTTTTTAGATACGTAACTGAAAAACAAGAGAGAAAAAAAAACATACTAAGAAAATGAATTCGTGCAGTTCTGAGCAAGTGTGTGAATTTATGTTTAAATAGATGAGGTCTACCTGACATAGAGTGAGCGTTTCTGATTGGTTCTGAGGGATCCAGATCCAGAACTCATGCTGTGGTTCATCATCTGCTCTCGTAAGTCATGAATTTTGGCCTCGAAACGCCCGTATTCTGTAAACACAAACATAACCGAGCAAGCATAAACATGATGAAAAAATCTTTTTTTTTTTAAACCAAACATCAAACTATGCAATGGCAATTCTAAAATCTACAACAGAACGTAGCACATGCAAACAAACAGTCTCAAACCAAAGAATTCATAAAAAGTTATCTGGAGGGAAATGCTGTCTTAGTGTCTGAGATGACAGCTCCGATCGATACGAGCAGCTACTGTAGCTGTTCTGTGCTCACTTCTAGCACAAGGTCACACAGTCAATATAGGAAAGGTAGAATAAATAGTAAGAGAGAGAGAGAGAGAGAGAGAGAGAGAGAGAGAGAGAGAGAGAGAGAGAGAGAGAGAGAGAGAGAGAGAGAGAGAGAGATGGTAATATCATATGCATCTTCTGTGGTGCAAATGTATGATATCCGATAACATCCCACTTCAGTCTCTTTGTTATTACGCAGGCTGATACTGAATCTCCACAGATTTCTGCAGAACTGAAACATTCATCATTCTGCAAGATAATAAGCAGCTGACTGTATATTATTCCATATTTATGTACTTTTTTAAGACCCCCTATTCTTTTGGGCGTTCAAGTCTTATGTAAACACAAAAGAAAAAAGAAAAAAAAGCTATAATAAGGTCCCACTCAACTTTAAAAATATATGATGATAGATTAAGCAAAAATCCTCCTAAAACACTAGATGATAAAAAATGTATTTGCTTGAAAGAAATTACAGCTTTAAACAGCAGGGCTACATTAAACAGATTAAAAGTGACAGTAAAGACATTTTTAATACTACAAAATAGTTGTATTTTAAATGAAAGCTGTTCTTTTGAAATTTCTACTAATTAAAGAATCCTGAAAAATGTGTGCACAAAAAAATATTAAGCCGCAAAACGGGTTTAAACATTAATAATAATAAGAAATGTTACTTGAGCCCCAACTAATGATTTCTGAAGAATAATTTGTCACTTCAAAATATATTACAATAGTTATGTTTACTTATCTTAAGGAATCTTACATTATAATAATATTTCACAATATTACAAATTTTACTGTATTTTGATCAAATAAATGCATTTTTGGTAAGACTTCAAAAACATTTTAAAAAATTGAGCCGACCACCAACCTTTGAACGGTAGTGCATAGAAAATAACGGCACTTTACAATAAGGTAACATGAACTATTAATGAACTGCACTTCTACAGCATTTGTTAATCTTTGTTAAAGTTAATCTCAACATTTACTTCAATTTGTTAACATTAGTTAATGCACTGTGAAGTAACATGAACAAACGATGAACGGCTGTATTTTTATTAACTAACATTTACAAAGATTAACAAATACAGCAAAAGCTCAAGGTTAGTCCATGTTAGTTAACAGATCAACTAATGTTAACAAAATGAAACCTTATTGTAAAGTGTTACCAAAATAATATTTCAGAGAGAAGGAATATCTAATTGTTTTTTAGGAAGGCACAGACTCATGAGGTTTAAAACACAGATTTGGCCTCCTCACACAGACTTAAGCTCGTTCAGCAGCTAAACTAGTGCACGGCACGGCAGTTTATCCAGGGTGCTGACACCTCAGCCCTGTTTCAGCAGAGGACTACATCTGCTCTAGCTTCTGCTGCTGAGACCAATGCACACACACACGCACACGCACACACACACGTGCTGAACCTGAGAACTCAGCAATGCCCCAAAGCCCAGCCTGAACACCATTAGAACAACCAGACCAGCACCACAGAGTACCTACTACACTAACATGTTACAGCTTGTTTGGTTTCCTATTTCTGCTTCCTTTTTCATCCACTCCCTTTTGTTTTATCTTAAGTTTTTAAGCCATTTAATTGGTCGTAAAATATCTTATGTAAATAACTAAACTAAGCCACTAATCAACAAGATGATTTGAGCAGCTTCTGATGTTTTAAATGAGAATAAGGGTCTTGGAAGGTTCAGCCGAGGAATAAGGCTGTTTTGGGAGCCTGTCTGTCCTTGCAGGAACTCAAAGGTCAAATGACAAGTAAATTTTGTCATTAGTCTGCGGGAAAGCAGAGGAAGATCAAGGACAATTATGGTGATAATACAATCGGTGATGTGCCGTAAAAGCAATTTAAAAAAAAGACATGCACTCACATATTTCCACATTCCCTCCCAATGTAATATACAGGATTTATTCACATTCAAACTCCCACCTTTGGAAACTAAGCTCTACCTCTTTCTCTGATGGCCTCAATGTTATTTATTCAAGAAGACAGAGAATCCTCTAAACAATAAAAATGACACAAAGAGAGGCTTCTTCTCTGGAGAAAAATGCAGAAGGAAAGAGAAACAGATTAAAGAGTCTCGGAGTGGAGCAAAGCTCAGACGAAGGATAAAGTAGAGAACCCAAAACAATCCCGCAGTGAGGGACGCACTCATCCCGAACAAATCCACTTAAATGAAAAGAGACTGCTGAGCACACAAACCTTCAGGAGATGTTTTTGGAACATATTAGTTAGAAATATTATATTTTTTTTAATATAAAAAGATTGAAAAAAGTTCATACCTTGAGAACTATTTGCCAGGGCAGTTGTCGCTTTAGGCAGGACAATGGCAAAATATGCACTCGCATGCACGGTTTAAAAAAAAATTCTTTTCAAAAGTATAACATACATATAACCCTAATCTAAACCAAATCAATCCCCAAAGACCCCACAAAAACATGCTTAACAAACACACACACACATGTGCTTGCAAGTAAACTCACTTAAACTGAACGAAATCAGCAACACAGCAAAGAAACTGAAAAGGTGAGTGGCTGGAACGGGAGGATGGATAAAGGATACATGAAAGAATGAATGAATGAATGAGAGAATAAAAAGAGAGTCTCACTCTTGAGGATGCTCGCAGACTGCAGCACTGTGAGAGATTGACCGCTCCCTACACACAAGCAAAGATTGCCACTCTACCACCTCTCTCTCTCTCTCTCTCTCTCTCTCACACACACACTCTCCCCTCAAGAGCCATTCCTATTGGCTAGAACTGGAGAGTGGGCGGGGTTGAGTGTCTTAGAGCCCCTCCTCCCCCTGAAGCAGTCCAGATCAAAAGCCATGCTGGATTTTCTCTCTTGGTGTCGGCTCTGTGTTTTCAATCTGCAGCGTATTAGCTCGCTTAAAGGTAAACAAGCCACAAATCCAGCAAATATTTCAGCTTTAACTGTCCTTCAAAACGTGCGGATTCCACAAGCATATGAAAGGAATTTGTGCACATAAGCAGCAGGCTTGTAAAGCAAGGATATGAAAGGAGAATTTCACAGGAAAATAACTCTTCCATAGCTTAGATGAAGTATGTTTCTTTTCAATGTTTTCCTAATAAGAAATAAAAAGTAACAAATGAGACAAATAGGCAAACTATTATATAGAGCTTTATGATAGGTCTACAAAATTAAATCATTTTAAAATGAAAATATTGTCAAGAAACATATTACCATTCAAAAGGTTGGGGCGGTGATATTTTTTCTTAAAATATAATTTTATTGAGTAACGATTCAATTGATGTCTCATCTCACCAAGACAATACTTTTTTAACAAACATAAACTTTTCAGCTATAATTTATATTTAATATTTTATTTATTTTTAATATTTATTGTAGTTTTTTTCTCAGGAGGAAGCAGATCTAAGCAAAAGTCTCATTCAATCTCATTGCTTTCAATGATATGTCCTTTGTTTTGTTTAGCTTCTGCTCGCATTCGGATTCTACTGTAATACACAAATATCACACCTTCCCCTAGAAAAGCAACAAGGATCCTGCTGCACATCGAACCTTCTAGATGGATGAAAAGATTTCCTTCTCTGTCTGTCTCAAAACTTTCAAGCTGAGAAATCCGAGGAGGATTACAGGCTGTTTGCGATGATGGATAACCACATATCCAGACACAGAGATAAGACACTGTACAGCAGACATAAATTCAGAGATTACGAGCATAGCACGGATCAAACATGCATGTTAAAACCGTTTCAAACAGGTGCATTCAAAACATCTGTCTTGATTCTGCTCATATGGCTGTGTTTACCATTATGAGCGTTGGTTTCCATATTACAGTGCCTAGCATAAGTGAACACACCCATGCTAAAGTGGACAAAAAAGAGGAATAAAAAACAATCTTTTGGAAATTGATCTTAGTGTCTTAATTTAAAAAATGAGGAAAAATCCAACCATTAAGGGCACCGATTTTCTTTGTGAATGAATAATGTATCGTAAATAAATAAATATTCTTCCTTGAAATACAGGTTGCATTAGTCAGGACACCCCTATATTAAATTCCCATAGAGGCAGGCAGATTTTTATTTTTAAAGGCCAGTTATTTCATGGATCCAGGATACAATGCATCCTGATAAAGTTCCCTTGGCCTTTGGAATTAAAATATCCCCACATCATCACATACCCTTCACCATACCTAGAGATTGGCATGGGGCACTTTCCATAAGATCATCTCTCAATGCAAATCAAACCAGCTATTAGGCTAACTGAAATAAAACCATGCCAGTCATGGTGCCCTGACTTATGCAACCTGTATTTTAAGGAAGAATATTTATTTATTTACGATACATTATTCATTCACAAAGAAAATTGGTGTCCTTAAAGGTTGGATTTTTCCTCATTTTTTAAATTAAGGCATTAAGATCAAATGCCAAATGTTACCAAAAGATGATTTTTTATTCCTCTTTCTAGTCAACTTTAGCATGGGTGTGTTCACTTATGCTATCCACTGTAGCTTGCATGCAGTCAGACACATCCAGGCTGACACATCCATCACTCATACATACACGTTTGTGTGAGTCTGGAGTGAGGTGCTTTCAGTTAATAGAGGACAGCTTGTGTAGTCTCATTAGCTGCTGTGCAGTGACTCCAACATGCCAAATACAGCTCCACCCGCAGCAGGGGAAAAGAGCATTACTGTGCCACCAGGTACAATCACAATGTGTGAGCTGCAAAACTGGAAGTGTGACGTTTCAGGGAAATAGAGACTGTAAATTAATCCAACATCATGTGTAATGTCAGCACACATCTGTGAATAAGCCTTCAGCTCAAATAATTCTACTGTATCTACAAACTGCAGCGCTGAGATAAGGAAGAAGACAATGGTGAGTGATGCTTGTAATTATGACATTCCATTGTCAATAGCATAGAGATCACTAATCACACAAAGTCATTTTCAAATCAAGCAGCTTTCTGTTGGTCAGCGAGGCAATTTCACATGAACAACATGAGCGGAATCTTGATAACGCAGATTCAAAATAATAGTTTTCAGACCTGGAGGGCAAAATATATGATTATGAATGACTAAATGGTTAAGAGCTTTCTTTATAATGGTTTTCAATGGAAAAACGCTTAATGAGAAATTGTGCATTGCGATTATATTCATATATTATATTTATATTCATCTGCTTGCCTGAACACAGTATGTATCATCAATAAGACGTATACTGAATTTGGTCTTTTACTATGACTGCCTTACCACATTAGAACTTAGTACAAACCTGGTTAAAAAAAACTGTTAGTCAATGGAGGAAAGCCCCCCAGGTGGGCGTATCGCCAAGCACTGGTAAATGTGATTGTCCCTTAAGAGTGATAGAGTGGTATGAAGGTGCGGTCTATGCAGACATGAGTGAGTTTGTGTGTAAACAGCAGTCATGTATGTTTGAATGCAAAAACTGTGCACGTCCTCCTGAGAATCTGTCAATATAGCAGCTCAGCCAAAGAAACCAAGCCACAGGATATCTGGGATCAGGGCCAAGCAGTGGCTAAACACTGGCAAATGTCCACCTCACAGCCCATTACCCAAATATATATTCACAAACAATCCAAAGGGAGTTCTCAAAAATCAGCCCAAAACCCAAAAAGTCGAAAAACAACAACAAAAAGAACATTTAAAATGAGATTTTTGTATTTTCTGAAGGAAATGTTATTGATGCTTACCCATGCAAAACAATGAAAGGGTGTTCTGGGTGGTTGCCAAAACATTGCTATGTGGTTGCTAGGGTGTTCTGAGATGTGTTAGTGTGTTACTATGTGCCTGCTAGGGTATTTGAAAAAACATACGTGGTTCTCTATATGATATTTTGGTCTCCATTTATTGCTCGGGTTCTCTCTTCAAAGTCTTTGGGATACATTTTTTCGCTCGCCAGGTGGAAATTGTAAGCCTGATTACTTAGAAACACACTGCTGCACAATTTGATGTGTAATTCATGTCCGACACAAGTTACGAACTGAAGATAATGGACATTGCCATAAAATGACTGACAACACGATTAAGAATATTCCTCACAGGAGGAGAGATAACCTTGTTTGACCTTAAATGCTTCTAAGAAGGTTAAACAAATTATTATTATTTAATTTTTTTACAGTCCATGGATGGCAAAACACCCAGAATCTGCGTATAAATATTATAAATCATATTGGGGCACAAAATTCTTCTCTCAGAATGTTTCCCTTTAAATTAGTAGCACCAAAAAAATTGACTGTTTTGCAATTTGTCAGTACAATAAAACAATAGTTATGTGGAAGATGCATTCTCTGTGGAAGTTCCTTAGATGCTTGGGGCTTCATTAGAAACAATGAGATGGAGCAGAGCAGAGGTTAGTCATAAATCAGACAGGACACACACTATTATGGTAAAATACTCATTCATAGAGCTCTGGGCCTCCAGATAAATGATTAATAGCCTGTTAGGATTTTTGATGGAAACCAGTTTTATCAGAGGGACGTTACATTTATGCAGACAGCAGATTTCATTAATAGCTTGTTGATGCATCAAAACACTCAGGTTTATACAAATATCTCTGTGGTATGTAGAGTAGAGTATGTATGTAGAGTTCGTGTTGCCTATCTATCTATCTATCTATCTATCTATCTATCTATCTATCTATCTATCTATCTATCTATCTATCTATCTATCTATCTATCTATCTATCTATCTATCTATCTATCTATCTATCTATCTATCTATCTTAAATTAAGCATAATTTGTTTTATGTCAATTTGTCCCCAAATATAGTGTGGTTTATAAAACACACGATATGCTTAAAAATTATTTGCTATGTGCTAAGAACAATATACTGAATTCAAGATACATTCTCTGAAAACATTAATATTTGTATTGGGAAAACATACTGACTTAAGAAAAAAATGTTTTGGAGTGTACTAATTTGCTTTATTTAGACAGCTAGGTAAACGTGTGTGTGTGTGTGTGGTGTGTGTGTGTGTGTGTGTGTGTGTGTGTGTGTGTGTGTGTGTGTGTGTGTGTGTGTGTGTGTGTGTGTGTCCAGAGTTCCAGAGGTGTTCTTGGCCCGTCATTGGCTGTCTGTTGAGTTTAGTGTATGGACACTGGCTGGTGATGTCAGTATGTCACAAAAAGTGGCCTCAATCCTGACTCCCAGAATGCCACACTAACAGACACAGACACACGCACATACACACACAACACATGCAAATGTCAGTTCTGAAAAACCTTTTCAAGGCCTATTGTCCTCAGTTTCAAAATGCCAGCTAAAACCTGCAGTGTGTTCTGAGAGCATGTCGATGTTTTTCGGTCAGCTAGCACTGAGGGACAGCCATTAAAGTATTTCTGTAGTGATGGTGTGAAAAGGTAGTAACAAAATACCACAATCCATTCATTATCTGATGGAAGGAGATGGTCTGTCAGTCAGTACGTGGATCTGTGTGTGAGTTTCAGTGACCTATTAGTGCACTCTGACCTGAAATTACCAAGGTGCAGGGAGTGTTTGCTGTACCTGAGAGCACTTTGATAAAATCACATGTAATTATGTTTCCCAGAGATGGTACACAAGCTAGCTAATGCTGTCTGACCACGCTTAATTGATCTGCGTACCATCTCTCTAGTCGTTCTGTCGAATTTTATGGAGGATATATACTGTAATCCTTGTATCTGAGGTCATATCAAAAATAAAATGTTCCTAAATTGTATTGTTGCAAAAATAAAAAGGGTTTGATTTATTTAATATCAAAATAAATATAAAATATATAAATTTAATATGTTTATTAAAACCAAGCTATAAAATGTTTATTTTTTCCCAAAGCATATGTGGCACTGCAAAACATAAAAAAAGAAATTTTTACATAAGTCTTGAAAGCAGCGCAGCAAAAAATAAATAAATAACTAAATAAAATTATTTAACCGGTTAATTTACTTCAATTAAATGCAAAATAATGTTTTAAAAATCAAACACATTTAATCATGTCCCCTGACCATAGATTCCTAAATAAGCGATTTTCTTCCATTAAGAGCAATTCAGGCTTAAAGTTTTTTAATTCTACGGCTTATCTAAGCAAAAGTTTCTGGAATAAGAGTCTACTTCATGTTTTGAGTTAACAGACTAAGAACCTCAATCTCAGCTTGACTTTGATTTTAGCTTGATTATCAATCCATATTCAGTATTCTTAGAACTGTATGTTTTTTTGTGTTGCTACACAGCGAGGATGTCGTATTACAATGGCTCGGGGAGTTGCTGATGAAAAGGAGGACCCTTGGAAAGCCCATCTCAGCAGTCCCACAACACCCCTGCAGAAAGTGCAAGCTTGCATTTACCACTGCACCTAAATGAGCTCTACCTCCCCAGAATCGATCCCAAGAGCATCAGAGGAATTAGATCCAGCTACGGAGAAAAGATCAGCCTAGCTGGAACCACGGCTCTATGGCTAAATAATCATAATGCTGACTATCTAACTTGTGAAAGCACCCCAGAAACTTATTGTGAAAGCCCACAAAACGTCTATACTAAACAGTTTTGCTTAGTGCATGGCATATTGCAAACAGAAAATTGCCATTAGAATAAAATATTAATGGCAAGAGAATCAATTCTTGTTGATTCACAAAGGCTTGGTCAGCAAAAGATCAACATTATCCCACTCAGCCAAAATTCAGGAAATAAAGCAAGGGGGCTTGTTGGGAGTTCAGGAATAAAATGTCAATAGCTATTGACTAGAACGATGCTCAGAAACCTCTGATGATTCTATCTCTTGCTGCCATTTGAATAAAAAAGCATCCTCACCTCCTCCATCTGCTAAAGTTGTCCTCAAGTCCTTATTTATGAATGGGAAATCCAATGCATTTGCCAAACTGATTGCCCCAGAGCACTTCCGCCCCTCTAAGCTCTTGGCAGACAGAGATCTTCACCTTAACTATGTCTCTCCTCCACATATTAACTGCTCTACATAGGATCTCATTCAGTGATATATGCTGGATGGGTGTCAGATGCTAGAATGTCATTAGCCAGATTCCCTACAGTCAGAATTACAGGAATCTTAAAACAAATAATGTATTATCAGTCTTCAGTATGATTATAGCTGGTGTCTGATGTCTTAAAGTGAAATAATATAAATGTTTATATTTGAATCATGTTTTAATGTGAAAATAGAACATCATGTGTCAGTGATTTGCTGTGTGTTTATTTTTTTAATGTATCAGGACACTCAATCATGTGTAGCAATCATTACTTCTCATTTAATAATACATGCTTTAATACATATCTTGGCCCCAAAAAGTATCTAGACAATTAAGTCACACTTAAAAAGAAATGTTTTTGCATTAAATACAAAATACCAAGTACTTAATTTTTTATACATTCGTTCATGTTTAAGTGTGGCGTAAGTGTCCAAATAATTCTGGTGCCACAGTTGTTTGACAATTGATAGAATGGACTAATATGTTTCAGCATATTAGTACAGATTTGTAAAGTAGAAAATTGCCATTGTAGTTTGTGTTTGTAAGTTGGCTTACAAGCCGCCATTCTGTGAGCATGAACTGTGTGTTGTGGGAAAGATGTGTTGGCTTCAGCTGGGAGCAATAGGTAGTTTGGGAGAGGAAAAGGTCAAAGGAGGAAGAGGAGGAGAGGAGTAGAGACAGTGAGCAGAGCAGTAAACAAGCATGGCTGCTGACCCGAACCCGAACCCTGAGCTGGTCATTTAGCTTCTAGTAAAGCCCATATAACTTCCTGTAAAAGACCCAATTTTCTGGCTTTAAGTGTCCATGTGATTTGCATAAATATAAGATAAAATATAACTTCAATACGCATTGTCAACGAAAAAATGAAATAATAATGCAACTACATCTTCTAGTAACTGTGCAAAATGATAACACTCAGTGTTTCATATTGAATCGTGTAATTCATATGAATCAGCCCCTGGTTTGCTTGGTTATAATCACTAAACAACCGTCCAAGAAATTTGACTATTTTTTTTACTATCAAAAGTGACAGAAATCTTTTGTAACATTATAAAAGTCTTTACTATTTTAAAGACAATGCCGTTCTTTTCAACTTTCCATTCATTATGTAATCCTAAAAATCTATTATGGTTTCCACAATATTATTCAAATGTAAGAGTTCTAAAATGTCTTGATCTCTCAGTATTAATATCTAGATGTATATGTACTGTATAGCAGCCGTCTGTGTTGGCCGGGCGGGTTAGAGCCAAGAACAAACACAACAGGAGCCGAGGAGTTTATCAAGTGAGGCAGCAGGCAGGGGTAACACAGGATGCACACAGGATTATCAGGAGAGCAAGGTCTCTCTCTGTCCCTTCCCCTGAATCAGAGGACCATGGTCAGAGCCGCCACTGGGGCAAGAATGAGACCACGTTCTTCAGCTAGACTGCAGGGAGTTAGACAGAACCTGAGCTCTGAACCCAGACCATCAAATCTAAGCGCTCCAACTGGCCTCATGGGAAGGCAAAACAAAGGAACTGTAAAAATCTGCATTTTCGTTGTGGTCTAGCTCTGTGCAGTCTGTCTGTGTGGTACTGCTTTTGACCCAGGTGCTGATCACATGGCACAAACCTGCAGTTGGAGGCGGGGCCTGTCGTGGGGAGCACAGGGCAAGTTCTGACGGGTGAAAAAAGAGAGGACATATCAGTACACACCTGACCACACTGCCACATCTGTCTCTCTCAGCTTATCACAGTCTATACGAGCACACACCTGTAGCTCATGCTATGCACACCTCATATACCGATTCCTATATCATGAAGAATATGATAACACTTATTTTTGTATAGCAACAATTTAAAGATGAAGTGTGTCATTTATTGTGCCCCTAGTGGCAACAATTGGAATTGGGAATTGTGCAGCAGGAATGAGACCTAAAGGCCAGAGCATTTTTAGCACTTTAAGTTCCATCATCCCAAAGTCAATGAGATTAATTTTTTGGTTGAATGACTGAAATAAGGTCTGTGGTTAACAAAGGTCAAAATATTTTCACATTTATGCGAGTGAACGCAAAGTTTCTCAGGGGAACGCAAAAGCATTGAATTATAATTTTCCTCCCATCTCATATTTTTTCCAGCACCATGTCCCTTTAGGGGCTCCGTATGTTTCAGTTGGCCTCTGCTGGCTGATGACACAACTACAGTACACCATCTGCTTCTACAAAGCCCCTTTCTCTATTAATATGTATATATATAGTATATAAATTAGAATATGCCAAAAATACAAAAATTATTTGCAAATAACATGCATAACGCTAATACTGAATCTTTTATAATAGAGGTTTTATGTGTTTGAGTCTTTTTTTGAAGAGTGAAAAAGTGTGGGTTGGTAAGATTTTTTTATGTTTTTGGAAAAAAGTCCCTTTTGCTCACCAAGGCATTTCTTTGATTGAAAATACATAAAAACAGTATTATTGTGATATTTTATTAAATAATTCCATAACTGTAATTTAACGTAATTTAAATTTCAGTGTTACATGGTCCTCCATAAATAATTATTTTAATAAGCTTATTTGCTGCTCAAAAAACATTTCTTATTATCACAATGAAATTGGTTGTGTTGTATTATATTTTTGTGGAAACCGTGAAATTGTTTTGGTGGAATTTGTGAACCATACAAAGGTTTTAGTTTCGTAGTTGTCTAAGCACATTAAATTAGCATTGAAGGAAATATTGTCACATCGGAAAAACAACAACACACTTCACCTTTAAGTAAGATAAGCCAGTGAAAACATTCTCAGATCCGAGACTATGGTGATGCATCCAACCCCATCTGAATGGGTCACTGGAGTCCAGAGCAACCAAACCCCCTAATTGACACTTATCAAACATGGCACCTCAACACTCCGAGGGCACATGCGCTATTCTGTAACAGTCAGGAGGAATAATGTGCGTACCGGATTGGGCTTGGCCCAAAAACGTCTGGGTGAGTTGTGTTTCTGTCCTGCCTGCAGCTAAAGGTGACCTCTGCACCCTGATTGGCTCCATGAGTAAGAATCATGTGACCTTCATCGACAGTGTTTGGTCAGGAGAAGCTGACGGACACTTACCCTCGGGCCGGTACTGGGCGATGATGGTTACCGTCTGCCCCGCTCCTTTCAGTGCAGCCGCAGCTTGTTCATGAGTGGCACCTCGCAGATCGATTCCATTAACCTGAAATCAATCACAACAAAGCTTGTTACATCATTAGCATCTAACTAACACTCACTTGAAACATTAAAGGGTCAGTTCACCCAAAAATGAAAATTCTGTCAGTATTTACTCACCCTCATGTTGTTCCAACCCCGTAAGACCTTCGTTCATCTTCGGAACACGAATTAAGATATTTTTGATGAAATTTGAGAGCTGGCTCACTCCTCCATCGGCTTCTTAAGGGATTGAAGCTTTCCAGCCCCGAAAAGTTATTAAAGACATTGTTAAAATAGTCCAAGTGACTACAGTGGCAAAAATCTTAAGTTTATCAAGCGACGATAATACTTTTTGTGCGCAAAAAATAAATAAATAACGACTTTATTTCAACTATTCATTTCCTTCTCTGTGGGCCTCTAGTCAGTTAACGTAGTGTGATTGCGTAGAGCTACGTCACACGCAGGCTCACTATTGGCCGACGCTGGTCATGTGTGTGATGCGTGTGGCATACAACAACTGAAAAAGAACTGCGCTATATCACTAGTGAACTGAGTCGAGGCCCTCAGAGAAGGAAATTAATTGTTGAAATAAAGTCGTTATTTATTTATTTTTTGCGCACAAAAAATATATTATCGTCACTTGATAAACTTAAGATTGAGCCACTGTAGCCACTTGGACTATTTTAACGATATCTTTAATAACTTTTCGGGGCTGGAAAGCTTCAATCCCTTAAGAAGCCGATGGAGGAGTGAGCCAGCTCTCAGATTTCATCCAAAAATATCTTAATTCGTGTTCCGAAGATGAACGAAGGTCTTACGGGGTTGGAACAACATGAGGGTGAGTAAATACTGACAGTATTTTCATTTTTGGGTGAACTATCCCTTTAACTAAATGATCAACAATACTAGAGTGACTTTTTGACAATTTATTATCCCTAACAATACATTATAAGTGTACATAAAGCATCAACCTGACCTAACCTGAAATGAATCACCTGACCTATATTAATGTCTCAAATTGTAAGCATTAAATGGGCAGCAATACTGTCACTATTATTAAAGCTCTCTGGCGAATTCATATTTAAAATGGCCTGACTTTCAGAAAATGTTGCTGCAGGAAAGCCCGGAGTGATCTGGCACTAGAAACGCCTGCTGTGATCCAGACGCACGCATCTCTGGTTCAGGAAAAGCCTACAGTAGCAGATCAGTGGGTGGCAGCACCCTGTAAGCCAGAGTCTGCAACAATTGGACCACTAAGGAATCAGTATTCCTCCAAAATATGAGTTTGCCTAAGCTGTCTGCATCGTCAGCTCTGTTTATGACCCAAATTGAGCCATTGCAAGTCCAAGTTCAAGCAAGCTGGGACCGGCTGAGGGCAGGGATCCGCTGTTCACTGCTGGCACACAAACCTGGAGCAGGTGTTGCAGGCACACTGCTATTACAGGTGCACTCATTTTTCCTCATTAAAAAGCTTTGCACATAAATAAATCAATAGTAATTGTGTAAAAAAATATGTACTGTTCACTCCCATGAAGGCTCCTGTCAAATCAGTAGCCTAATAAAAACTGTTCTGTGGGGGTCGACAACATGTCGAGATCACAATACCAGGTAAATGCTATTTGTTGCATCCCGGTTTCCCTCCATTACTGGACACTTTCAGTTGTGGGATAAATTAACTATGGCTGACAAGTCCTTATGTAGCAACTTGTTAGAAAGTTAAATTTTTAAAGCATTCAACAATTTCAAAGTTCAAGTTTGAGGTACTGGACAATACAATTCACAAGTTTGGGGTGGGCAAGGTTTTTAAATGTTTTTGAAAGAAGTCACTGAAACAAATGCTCAACAAGGCTTCATTTATTTGATCAAAAATATAGTAAAAACAGTAGTATTATGACATATTACAATTTAAAATAACTGTTTTCTATTTTAAAGTAACACCAGGTAACTTTTGCTCTCGGGGTCCCCCTACAGTTGGGAAACAGTATTGTCCTCTACTACTGTCGTAAACTCTGTCATCGTGCATTTGTTGACAACCATGATAGCCCTGAACACTGTAGGAGGAGGTCACATGCAGGTGTTCTGCTTGCGTCGCGTGTGAAATGTCTTCATCCCAGGTACAGTGGCATATATTTCAGCATGTCATATGAATATAATTTCATTTTCATGGGTTTTATTTTTTTTCTAACGACAAATGATCGCGATGATCACGTTTACAAGCCAGTGTCATTATAGTAGCCTAGTCTATTGGTTACCGTTGTACTGAATCTATATGATACTTCAATGCAATGTTTGAGTGGAAGATAATAACCATATATCGTCAATATTATAATATCAAGCTACAATAAATAAATCTGCAAATTTTACAAATCGATTTGCATTATAGCTTGAGGCAAGACAAATAATCATTACCTGATTCATGAAGATAAACGGAGGATAAGATAGCTTCCGTAACATAGTCAGGCAGACAAAAAACACCCCAGACTACGGGGTGTCATTGGTTGTTGCGTTAAATGTTACCCAGATACAATAGTGCTATTTTCTGATTGGCTAACAACACCAGACGAACAACACCAGAGGAGACGTGCTTGAATTCATGCCTGTTCCACAGTGAGAGCGGCGCGGCCAGAGTTTTGGACGCTGCGGCATATTAAATATATTATAAATAGTTTTTCAGCGTGAGAAATACAATGTGTGGCGGGAGAGCGTGATAAAAGACCGAAATGAGTGACTGTCACGCTCAATGCGTGACACTTGACAGCCCTGCGATTTTAAGGAAGTGGGGGTGGTGGTGGAAGTGACGTATATGCCGTAAAGCAGTCGAGTTTTGTAGTCAAAACGCTACAGACCCCGTCAGGCTATGGCAGACGTGTCATTCAACCTATTGTAAGTCGATGTACCATCACAAGAGACTTGTAAATATATTATGAAGGTTGAAAAGTTACCTGGTGTTACTTTAAGATATTTTAAAATGTAATTTATTCCTGTGATGGCAAAGTTGAATTTTCCGCATCTTTACTCCAGTCTTCAGTGTCACATGATCCTTCAGAAATCATTCTAATATGCTGATTTGGTGCTAAATTTCTTCTTAAAAGCAATGTTGAAATCAGTTAATATTTCTTGTGAAAACCATTTTATATTTTTTTCTGGATTCTTGATTAATAGAAAGTTAAAAAACAGAACATAAAATACGAAAAAGAAAGTTCAAAAGAACTATTTATTTGAAATAGATATCATTTATCACATTACAAATGTATTTTTTTTAATGCTAGAGTATGACTGTGTGTAATTTATGTTTTAAAGCAAATTGGGAAAATATCTTCATGTAATGTCAAGCACAGAACTTATCTCTGTTCTGAAAATGCGAAATGCCAACTCTCTTTCGATATCATAAAAGATCCTATAACCCTTTCTCAATGCCTGAAAAACACAAAACCTTGTGATTTCTTGTTTAAGCTAATCAAAAGCGATTTCCAATAATTTATAGTTAATAGCCAATGGAATCTCTTTGGGGTCCATGGGGGGCCGGTCTCTGCAGGGGAACAGGATCTTGTGTGACAGCAGGTTTAGGACTACAAACATAAGACCTAACATGAGAGCACAGTGCAGTGGGAGGGGCAGACGAGGTGTGTGTGTGAGATGTGGCGTGTGTATGGCAGTGCGCCTGCAGTGGGTCCTAATGCTCATTTAACAGTGTGAACTCAGAAGGTACACCACATCTATTCTTAGACTCCAAATCAGGCCAGCACTCCATTATCTCTCCCTTCCCTCTCTATTTTTCTCCTCTCTCTTGCTCTTTCTTGCTTTCTAATCAGTGTCCTAAGAAGGCAGACTGTGATTGCTCTCAGCTCAAGTGGCAGCGACAGTAATTGTGGGGATCTGGATGGAGGGGTCTGATTACGACCGGCGAGTTCTGATGAAGCTCTGATAAACATAAATGATGAGATCAGCGACGGGAAATAAGCTTGGAGAGCTTCTCGAGTGGATCGCTGATCTGAATTGTTTCAATGAGAGCTGTAATTGCGCTGTCAATTAACACGCCGCCAAAAAAGTTACGGCACTGAATCTGTGCCAAAAAATCAGTGCTGAAATTATGAAAAAAAGAAATCTGGTAGAGGTGGAGTTTTGAGTATGGACTAGACAAAAAAACGTACAAACTTTATTTTATTTAATTTTTTTTAATTTTTTGAGTTCACAGAACGATGTGATGGCGCCATCTCCTGTTCAGCACAGGTGCTGCACTACTCAGTGGGAAATGGGATTTACCAACTGATTAGCATCCATGATGTTTGCTCAAATAAAAAAAGAATCAGTATTTAATAAAAATTAAGAACCATTAATATTACCCCATAAACATTTAGTTCTGTTAAAACAATAATACGCATGACTAAGGGACCCTAATGTAAAAGTTAAAGAGACAAGGTCATTTAAAAACCTAATTTAATCAACTACTCATTTGAATATTAAGGGGGATGTGTCCTCCTAAATGTTTATATAGTGGTTACAACTTTGTTTTTAACAAAAAAAGTAACTATGACATCTATTCATGACCTTTGAGGCAGATATTTGAACTGTAATAAATGTAAAACCCAATAAATGACTGATTATCTCATGCTTAGAAACAAACAGGTAGAACAATGTACTTTGTGATGATCACTGTTTTCTGTTTTGCGCTCATATATATGATAAGCCCTTCTATATTGTGTATTTTCGCGAGTCCACTTACGGATAGGATCTGGTCTCCTCTCCGCAGCTCTCCGCTGAGGTCTGCTGGCCCTCCTGCGAGTATGAAGGAGACGAAAATGCCTTCTCCATCTTCTCCTCCAACGATGTTGAATCCCAGCCCGGTCGAGCCCTTGTGCAGAATGATCTTCCTGGGCTCCCTGTACACACAGTTCAGGTAATACATCAGATCAGAGTCCGTAGGGCTCAGCATCTCCACTGACACACGCTGCGCTCCTTTGTAAATATACACATGCAAACTATGCGTGCGCGCACACACGTATCCACACACTTGGGTCGGTCCAAACGGTCTACAATGTAGTCAAGCACAAGAGCTGACACCTATTGGGGACTGCTCCACTTATGTGCTATTTGTCCCATTTCCGCCCGGTTTCCTAGAAACGGAGAGGACGCACAGCCTCACACACACACACACACACACACACACACACACACACACACACACACACACACACACACACACACACACACACACACACACACACACACACACACACACACACACACACACACACACACACACACTGGTATTCCTATCATTATGGGGACTTTCCATAGACATGATTTTTATACTGTACAAATTGTATATTCAATCCCTTAACCCCACAAGGTCAAAAATGACTGGTATTACTATACTTGTGGGGACATAATGGTCCTCATAACGTAGCGAATACCAAGTACACACACACACACACCATACTGTATATACTATGAAAGATAGTATGTTTGTAATTATCTTGTGATTAAAACATATAACATATATATACTGTTTTTTCTAACAGCGTGTGTACATATAAAATATAATAATAGATACACAATATACTGCGTTATGTTTATGTATACACACATTATTATATAAATAATATATAAAATATGATTAACAATTTTTGTAATAAAATAATAGTTACATTATCATCTTAATACACGCATAGTGTAGAATGTAGCACATACCTGTAGTATATAATTTAATAATAATAATTCTTGATTTTATGTCACAACATTTTTTTATTCTTTTAATTTTCTTCTAAGAATTTGAATCCCGAGCTGTGCTGAAACGCATTATAGGTTGTGATAAAATGTTCCCAAAAAGTCTGATCCACTTAGCCTGGGCCCATTCAGTTAGTCATAGGATCCTGACAGTTGGGGCATCATCCTGTCAAGTGTGACCAATCAAACCAAGAGATATCTTAAGCTGTGACACTTCTGTCAGATACACTTGAAATGTGAAGATAAACAATCTCCTGAGTTTACAGATGATAATGCAAAGAGACGACACCAGCGATGGAGCTATTTTAGAACAGAAGGCTAATCCGCTAGTGCTGTGTTCAATCTGACCTAGTTGTGAGGAGGAGAGGCAGACCCTCTCTCTCTCTCTCTCTCTCTCTCTCTCTCTCAGTGCCTCTGTTTGGCTCGCCTCAGATGATGCTCTTCAGGCCATAAACACAAACTAAGCCAAAATGCATCCCATGAAATGTGAAAACACTTTTTGGGCATAATCATTTTTTTTTCTGACTGGCTGCAGTATGAAGAAGAAACATAAACAACGGCATTCTTTAAAACCCAGCAGAAGGCTCGCTCGGCCAATCGGTTGCATCAGGAGTTGATCAAACAATCATGTAATCAGTTAGTAGTAATCCTGATTGTGCCAGTAATTCTGCTTTTCAGCAAATTAGTTATGACTGCCTGGCCAATGGTAAACAACCTAATTAATACTCATGAGTCTGTACTGTACTGTAACACAAGGCCGTAACTATGTCTTGAACATATTTGTGAAGTAATCCATTTAAACTATTTGCGAATAATATTTTATGTAAAAATTTGCACACATTCACTCTTGTTTGTATGTCTATTATCTCAAAAACGTTTCTTGTCTCATCACAATCAGTTATGAATGACAACAACATTTAAATGATGGCATATTTTCAATTCAAGATAGCAAAATTACATTAAAAAGTTGAGTAGTTTCCATCACTGTATGTTACTGTGTCGTCTTCAGTGAATAGTAGTCCCTGCTTTCTTTGATCTGATTGGCCATAATAAAAATAAAAAAAGACTTTTTAAGCGGTCTGCCATGTATGTAATGGAGAGCAGAATTAAGAAATATACACTTACACTAGCATTGGTGGCTATTAAGTCAACTAGAGCAAATTTCATCACATATTCTGATCTTATGATTGGTCTGATGCTACAGAAACGGAGCTCACATGTTTAGTACTAGGCTACCCATTAGATACCCATAATAATGCCGCCCATTGTTAATGAACGAGTGCCACTATGAACCAAACAAATATGACCTTCAATGACCTCAAGCAAAGAACAGCTCTAATTCTCTTTGCACTTTGTAATAAAATCAATGGGTGCTTCTCAATATCCCTCCTCGTCTCCTCGCTCCTCCGTCCTCCATCCTATGACCCGGAAACCGATCGAGCTCGGCCATCTTGAAGGACATCTCAATTCTCTAATTGCACCGCGAGGATCGAGGAGTGAGGAGTGAGGAGGCTTCCTGAGGAGTCATAAGCGAGGATACACAGGTGTATCCTTTTATTGACTAAACGTAACGCACGTATAAATTCCCCCCCCTTCACATCGGTCACAATAATTTTAATTTATACTTTACCTTTGCAGTTTATATAAACCACACATCTGACATATTTCAACAGGGTATCTTGCTTTATTATTATTTATAATGAATTTCTTAAATAACCAAACTTTAACAACATAAGGGCAGATCCTTTGAGCGCTGCTGATGACGCTGTGAAGTGTCGCTCGAGTGATCAAGTATTCCAATGTATAAAAAAGCTTTCATTCCTCCTCATTTTCTTTCCTTGCGTCCTTCCCTCACATCCTACAGGGGCTGGAGCTGAGACGCGAGGAAAGGAAACAAAGATGCACAAATAAGAATTGAGAAGCACCCAGTATGTGAACATGGGGAAAAAGGTGATCTACACCAGTCGATTTTTACCACTAGATGGCACGCTATTCCATTTTTTTTTCAACCACATAATTAATTGAAAACAGAATCTACCCTGAATCCCAACAGCATGCTTCTGCAGAAAGTAGAATTAAGTCATATATGTCTTAATACTGCAAATACGGCTCAGAAAAGATGTGCTGACAGACTTTTTAAACGAGTCACAGAAGTGGCATATATGCTGATTGATAATTGTCTTGTGAATTTAAAAAATAATGATGTTCACTGATAAATCATTTATAATAAACTGCAACATTCCATTAAAAAGTAAGATTTTGATTTCATGGTAACGTGAATAATAGTTCATATTTAGTTTTTTTTTTTTTTTTGGACAGTTAATCAGTTGTTTTTTCCTTAAAGCTTAAAAACATAAGTTGCAGCTTATCACAACCATCTGCAACAGCTGATCTGAAGTCTGAGGACTCACGCTGACACTAATCATATGCTGATCAGTAGGTATTTGACACTACATATAGATTTATTTTGAGTAACGGCTGGCTCAGAGAAGGGTTGAGTGCGTGCAACCATCCACATTAAACTCTCTTCACTTGCATATCCATCCTCCAAACTTCTCTCTCTCTCTCCCTCCCAGCTGCAAAACACTGATAGAGCTCCTGTC
>NW_027508866.1:9695000-9820000 GCF_051911475.1 Siphateles boraxobius
GTCCTCAAAAGCGCTCTCTCAGCGAGAGAACTGGATGGCCTTTTCACTTCTTAGCTCAATTGAGTCTCCAGATAGCAGGCTCTTCTGCACATTTGACGGTGAGAATCACAGCGGTAAACTCCGATACACTCAGCAGATCCAATCGAATCTTTTCTGCTTCATTTTCTGTTTCTGTTTCTTTTTACGTAAAGAGCAGGTTGGCATCATGAAAGGTATATCATGAAAACAAGTGTTAAAAAGCTTGCAGAAATTGTACCGCTGATCAATGTGAGATGCGTCTGTATTGCCAACTATCAGTGAGAGGGAAGATGGAGGTTTGGTAGAGAGGGTTTCATTATTTGTGGGTTAATTAGAGTGCATTTCCTACAATGCATCGCAAAGGACATTTAGGGAATAAAGAACAAACAGTGGATGCACTTTTGCCACAATATAAACCGCTTTTCTGAGAATCTATCATTTTGTTTCTAAGTAAACAGCCAAAGAGTACATTAAATATAAACACCAGTCCATTAAAACGGATTCAAATATTTTTTCTACGGCAAGTGCAGCAAAATGATGAAATCATTAATTTGACCACAACAAGATCTGAATGTCTTCTTAATTTTTTTTGTGTTTTGTGTTTTTTTTTTGCACATTTATTTTGGATACTAGAGTTTAGCCAGAGCAAATACCACTAAAATACATATATTTTTAAACATGAATTAAGTTAAATAGTTTTTAAAATAGTTATATAATTAAATAGTTTTTGATATGTCAATTTTTAAATTAATAAATCCATAATAAATCCATCAAAATACATAGGCAAAACGTATGTACCAAAGAATAATCCTTAGGGTTTGTTAGTTAGTTCAAATCTCGTATCCTAGGCTGTCTTAAAAAACACCACTTATAGCTAATTTAATCTTCACGTCCACACTGATAATATAAGTTATGAATAAAAGATGAAAGAATTAGTATTCTTCTCGTACAATACTAATATAAATAAACAACACCTGTCACTGTTAGACATGGTTATAGATTTCAGACATTTGTTATTTGCATTCACCAGAAGCATATTTCAAAAATCTGTCAGCAAACTAGATTAAGCTACAGTAGTTTATCCTGCTCTAACAGGAACACAAGTCATACAAATTAGAAGTAACAAAATCTTGTGGGACTGTGATTTATGGTCTGTGTCATTGAAAATTTGTCCACATCAGCAAAACACAATTAGTATGCAATTTTAGCCCCAAACAAATTATTAATCATCATACAAACAAAACTATCACTTCAAATCAGTGAGCAGCCAATGTAGGGGACACAGCCCCCACAGAACGCATATGGTGCAAAGCTACAGAAGTGCCCGGAATCCAAGAGGGATTCTGCCAAACGGCTTCATCCATTTGATCCGAATTGAGTGATATGAAGGAATCTCCCTCCTGACTGATGATTTAGAGATGACAGGATCTGGAGAAATACTCTCTGGGAACCATGCTTGAGGTTGTTTATTAAGATCACATTAATGTTTGTGTGCAGTTGCCAAGTGGATACACATTAAGAAAACACCAAAGACATTTGAATTCTAGTCAAATCAAACGGTATGACTACACTGCACCAGAAAGAATCTGCTTGGAGGATAATTTAGCAAATTATATACCAGTATCTCCTGGTGATGCCTAAAGAGTTCAGTGATACCTGGAAAAACCTCTCGTATTTGACATCTGCCAGCTCATGGACCACATTCTAGCCAATAACTTTTAGGAGTTACTCAAACAAGGCTAATCTGAAGTAACAGCACTCTTAGGCAGAGTATTTTGGTGTTTGTGCATCATAAAATGATAACTGTTCCCTTTTTGGCAAGATACTGACAATCTCACATGCTCGGTCACACAGAACTGGCCATTTTCACAGAACTGCTGCCTGCGCTTTCCCCTTGAAAAGCATCATCAAAGACCTGGCAGACCCTGAACATGAGAGACAGCGATCCATTAATCACAGATGTTAACGCCGGCATTTTCATGAATCTTTTTTTTCACAAGTCCTGAGGATTTAAGCGATGCATTAGGTGTTAGCGGTGGCGTTCTGAAATGCAAATCAATTCAAATCCCAGAGAAGCCAATTAGACGGTGCTTTATAATTCATAGAGTAATGAACTAAAAAATTAAAATCAAAACAAACCGGTAAACAAAGCACACCCACGCTGAGGGCATTATGCGCAGGATTTGGATAACAGCGAAACATCACTCAGCCATTTGTGCCAGAGAGTCTCTTAGTCCCGAAGAGCATTTCCTACGTGGCCAAACCCCCTGTTTACACTCCGTTCATCTCCCGACTATTACATTTATAAGCCTAGTCATTTAATCAGCGAGAGCATAGATATTGCGTTATTGCTAATAAAGTTTTATATCCAATTAACGATACAAGCTGCTGCCTGGACCTAAAGTGAAATCAGTTAGGCAGGAAATAAGGAAGATAAAATCAATCCACTCTGAGTTATGATGCACTAATGTGAATGGATGCCACAGGCACACAAGCAAACCGCGAATGACAGTGGCCAAGCTCTGACCGTCATGGGGAAGCTGTCAATAAGCAATACAGTCTAACAAATGAAAATACAGACAAATTGACAGTGGCTGGGAAGGGAAGGAAGTAAGTGGACAGCTGCAGCAGACATGTGATTCAGTTATATTGTTGTCACGGGTAACTGCCATGGTAACTACCAATCTCCACGCTCGTGTCCTCTACGTGCACTTTGCATTATTGTCGGATGAAGTATGAGGAATAAAAATGAAGGAGAATTATGCCAAGCTGTTAGAGCAGCTCATTTGCAGTACTCACTGCCATCATTTTTTCATTAAAGCCAACATGAAATGGCATTCACAACCGAATTTTTTTCTGTTATCAGATGTACACTCTCATTCATGTTTGGGGTCAGTAAGAATTTTTTTTTTTTAACAAGTATGCATTAAAAGTTCCAGTAAAGACATTTATAATGTCAGAAGATTTCTATTTCTAATACTGTATATGCTTTCAATTCATCAAAGACTCCCAAAAGAAGGTTGGTTTTCACAAAAATATTAACTGTTTCCAACAATGCTAATAGTAAGAAATGTTCCATGATCACCAAATGATTTCTGAAAGATCTTGTGACACTGAAGACTGGAGTAATGGATGCTGAAAATTCCGCAGCCCCAAACTTTTGAATGGTAGTGTATTTCTTATTAAAAATGTGAGTAAATTTAGATTTCTTTTCTGGAGGTTCTCTTAAAATATGATTCTTACAAAGCACAAACCCCATTCACTGAATCAAACCTCTACAGATTTATTAAAAAAGACATAGGAAAGAGCGAGGTACACTAGAACTAGTACATGATGGGCGGGGCATGCAGGTGACTTTAAAATGGGGCGGGGCATGCAAGCCAGCATAAATTAGGGTGTGGTCATGCAGGTGCGATGTGGCCACAGAATTTTAATTGACGTTCCATGCAGAGCGCTGTGCTCAGTACCTGGTGATCTCGGAGTCAGGGAGCAGGCCTACGTGATAGTGAGGGAAGTGGGGGATTGAGTGCATGGGGCTTTTATCAAACTCCACGGGGGAGTAGAGGCGGGGAGAGGGGGCGCGGTCACTCAGTTTGTTCACAGTGCTGTAAACTGGCTCTGGAGGCCTGGTGTGGGAGAGAAAGAGAAAGGCAGAGAGCAGAGCAGCTAGGGTTAGTGCACTGAAGTAGATCGATAGAGAGTAGTGACCGATCGATATAGCATATATACAGACCGATATATCACCCAGTGTCAAATTTTGTTCTGTATTTTTTGACTCGGTTTCCAGTATAAATATTTAAAAATGACAAATTTACCTGAGAAACAAAATTGCGTATAATATTAAGACTTGACTTCAGAGAATATGTACTGAATTCAGTGTTTTCATTTAAAGGGGCGGTATAATGCCCCTTTTTACAAGATGTAAAATAAGTCTCTAATGTTCCCAGAATGGGTATGTGAAATTGTAGCTAAAAATACCTCATAGATCATTTTTATAGCATGTTAAAATTGTCCTTTTTTGAGGGTGAGCAAAAATGAGGAGTTTTGTGTTTGCCCCTTTAAATGCAAATGAGCTGCTTCTCCCTGAACAGAGGGCGGAGCTTCAGCAGCTTCTTAGCAGAGCCATATACAGTAGAGCCCTTTGTTGCGAGGTGGGGTTTATGTAAATTTTGGGGTTTGTGATGTCACTAAACCGGGAGGAAGCTCATGTAGTCCCTCTAAGTCGTTTGTTGTAGTCCTTAAAAAATGATTTCTGTAAAATAAAATATCTCCCTTTGCTTTGAACTTTGTGACTTTGCAGATGTTGTTTATGCTCAAACAGAAACATTACACACTAACTAAAGTTAGAAAAGTAAAATCATAATCAACCACCCCATTTTTTAATTCTTTAGATATTTGTTCTAGAAAACAAGACAAAAATACTGACATTCTGACACTCTGAACAGTCTTCAGTGAAAAATGCATTTTCTTTAATTATTAAATTATTTTGAGTAGATATTATTAAAAAAAAGGAAAACTGACCAAATTTAACGTATATTGTATTATATCTCTTATGCTACTAAAATATACAATTTTACTCTAGATATTGGTATCACTATCAGCCATTATAAAACCCATATCGGTCGACCACTAACAGAGAGAGAGAAAGAAAGAAAGAGAGAGAAATAGAGAGAAAGGGTGAGAAACATGGCAGTGGAAGTGTGTTACAGGAGTAAGGAAGGAACTGCAAATAGTTAGTTCAACATTTAAGTACATTAGCTTCGATAAGTGTTGCAATTTAAAAAATTGACCATTTCTATTTCACCATCCTGAGCATCTTCAATCAGCCCTCAGATCTTCAACATTTCCAAAAAAATGATTAATGTTCTGTTTTAATACTGTCATGGCAGTTTAAAGAGACTCCACGGGGAGGGTTAGAGTTATGCCTTGCTTTATCTTTCATTCCTTTTATGAATTCCCTTTTTCTGAATCACTTCTGGACTATCAGAATTACAGATCTGACTGTCGCTGTTTTATTCTATACAAACAATCCAAAGTCTCAAAACAGAAAAGGCTGCAGGAAGTGAGAGCGTGTGCATTAAGAACACAAATGAACATTCAGGACCCAAACGACGGCTCACTTAAGTCGCTCACCTCAACTGGAAGTGCTGGGAATCAAACCTGTGACCTTCCATCTCATCTAACGAGGGATTTCTGATCAGAAACAGACAATAGGTTAGCATGAAGGCAGTTTTTTAATGAAACTAAAATGTGTAAAATTGTTCAAATGTGTATTCAAAACAGCTGAAATGTATTCAGTACTTGTTACGTGTAGCATGCAGAAACAAAACAGAGACACCAACAGAATTCAGGTAAAAAAACAAGTATGACAACACAACAAGCCCCATTATACAATACAATACAACTGGGTTTGACACATAAACAACCTAATCAACCACTCAAAATATTTCAATGTAAAACCAGATACACTACTACTGTTTAAAAGTTTCGGCTCCATAAGAAATTCAACTTTTATTCAGCAAGGGCACATTAAATTGATCTAAAGTGACAGTAAAGACATTTATAATATTACAAAAAAATCTATTTAAAATAAATGCTGTTCTTTTAAAACTTCTGTTAAAGAATCTAAGTTTCCACAACCATATTAAGCAGTGCAAAAGTTTTCAACATTGACAATAATGGGAAATGTTTCTTGAGCACCAACTCAACATATTAGAATGGTTTCTGAAGGGTCATGTGACACTGAAGACTGGAGTAATGATGCTGAAAATTCAGCTTTTCATCACAGTAATAAATTACATTGTAAAATATAATAAAATAGAAAATGGTTATTTTAAATTGTAATAATATTTCACAGTATTAGTTTTTACTGTATTTTGATTAAATAAACGTAGCCTTGGTGAGAATAAGACACTTCTTGTAAATCATAAAATAAAATCTTACCGATTCCAAACTTTTGAAAGGTAGTGTATGTAGCATACAACACATGCACAAACGGTCTACTGAAAAATTAGAGATGCCATTCCTGAATATACACCTAATCAATTATTTTGCTACTTTTATTGACATACATTTTCAGGAATGGATTCGGTACATGACACAGATTGGATTCAAACCTGAATTGCCCACATGAGCAGCAAGGCTCAATGCGTCTGGAACATGTGCGCTAATCACTAGGATCTAACATATCCTGCAAGTTTCAGTGAGCTAATTTGTAGCATATGGTTTCAGGTAAGAGAGAGCGAGATCGTATTGCAGATGCAAAGCTACATGAGACATACTGCAGTTAATGCGAGTGGAATGTTTTTGTGACAGCCTCCTCACTGGACCGCTTTCTCTCTTCGCTCTGCATCATGTGATGCTAGCTTGTGAGTTGTCCTAAACAGAGATGACTAACAGACACTCTTTTACCATCCATTCATTCAACCCCCATGTATCTTTATCATTTTATATTTAGAACAGTTCTCATTGTATCTTCTACTCATCAGCGTGTCTTGTCTCTCTTTCAGCACATTTTTCCACATCTGTAATACTTCCCTTCTCCTTGCCCTTAATACAGGGTCACAGAGGGATAAATAAAACCATGACAAAACCCTTATTATCAACCACGGCAAAAACTCTGCCCCTTCACACTGACAGTGGGACACAGAGATAGAATTAGGAACAGGCTAGCACCACAAACTTAATGTGATTGACTTAAGTAGCAAGTTTATAGATAAATATCAATAATGTTTATATTTTGATGGTCCTGAAACAATATATCACATACTACATACATTTGTTCTGCTGGTTAGGCCTGCCCATTGTGAAATCTCACTAGTCTAAAATCCTTCTCCTCATAACTGTGCATTAACCATCAACACCTGAAATGTTTCATTCCGTGTAGACAGATAAATGGCTCAATTTAGGGGTGGATTTAGGTCCAGGGAGCCCACTAGGGGGCCTCAGCTAACTTACAAGTGGGTTGCAATATGTCTAAAAAAATATTCAAGTAATATACACTACCATTCAAAAGTTTAGGGCGGCCTTGGAATCGAAAAGGTTGAGAAACACTGCTTTAAGGTAAAGGTTGAAACTATGATTGTACAATGGTTGATTGTCTTTCAATAACCAAGAAGGATTCTGATGCAAGAACGTGTCCTACTTTGGTACATCACATTGTGCATAGCTACACATACTCACATAACCATGCACAACAGTTCCTCGGATTTAAACTGGTCCTTAAAGGGATAGTTCAACCAAAAGTTAAAATTCTGTCATCATTTACTCACCCTCAAGTTGTTTCAAACCTTTCTTCTGCTGAACACAAAAGAAGATATTTTGAAGAATGTGAGTAACCAAACAGTTGACGGCACCCATTGACTTCCATAGTATGGGAAAAAATACTGTGAAAGTCAATGGGGCCTATCAACTGTTTGGCTACCCACATTCTTCAAAATATCTTCTTTTGTGTTCAACAGAAGAAAGAAATTTATACAGGTTTGGAACAAGTGGAGAGTGATTTTTTTTGGGTGAACTATC
Source organism: Siphateles boraxobius (assembly GCF_051911475.1). Classification (NCBI taxonomy): domain Eukaryota; kingdom Metazoa; phylum Chordata; class Actinopteri; order Cypriniformes; family Leuciscidae; genus Siphateles; species Siphateles boraxobius. The sequence goes on from NW_027508866.1 coordinate 9,702,540, forward strand.
CATTTAAGGTCAGCGACCACACAGCAGTTTGCTGAACTATATAATTCATAAGAACTTCCTGACTACACATCTAATAATCATGAATGTCCTGTTCATTAAAGGTGAGCTTAGTAATAATTGAGTACTGACCCATGGTAACACTGCTGAGTGTGTATGTACAGTACATGCTGTGAGTATGGAATGCTGTACTTCTGAAGCTGTATTATTCATGATGATTGAAGGACTAGGCTCTGTGTGTGTGTGTGTGTGTGTGTGTATCGTTTTTCTGTCCTAAAGCCTCACAGATGTAAAGTATTTGCAACTGTTTTTAACAATTGGTATATAATATTATGGTGTATGTGTGTGCGCATTTGTATGCTCCCATAATCCAATGGGGGTCTTATGCTTGCTTCACCAATTATTGCAACATAACAAACTCCTACACACACTACATCTGCACACTCCATTGCCCCTAAACCAAGATGACACACACACGCACAAAATCATGTTCATCCTCCCCACTTGAACATCTGCCTAATGTCACACATAATTAATTATTCAACTTGTGAGCCATAACATAAGTTCAGATTTATTATGCAAATCCACATGAAATGCCTCATTCCGTATTTCACTCGTAATCAATTCCCGAGCCTCTGAACTTAAGATAAAATATTAGCGGCTACAGCATTCTGCCATTTCATATAATAATCTTCATCCAGACCTTTGATTTTCTCACAGTGCTCAATTATCCTGTGGAAAATGTAGTGAAATGAAGGGGACTCAACTTCCAGATGGGCTTATGCTTCGTCAAACACATGGACCACGTAAACCTCTTACCCCCTGCAAAGAGGAGGGGTTTTAATCTCACTCACCTCAAAGAAAGGTCACACCCTTTGTTAGGCGCACATGTTTGCATGCACGTTTAGCATTCATGGAGAAACTGGGAATTTTTCACAGCAGGGTGCCATTAACTGTGTTCCACAGTGGGAGACATTAACAACACCGTCCGTTAAAAGTAAAACATTGTTGAGATATTATAGTGGCAGGTTGAACTTGGGTATTTATTTAGTAATGACTTTCCCCTGGGGTTAGGTGACGCTTATTATGGTGAACATGGCTATAAGCCAATAAGGCAAGTAAAATTCTTGGATTCTGGTTTAGCTAGAACATGTTCAACACGTGTACGAGATGCAACAGCCCCAAATTATGTCAAGCAACCATCGCTAGACACACATGTCTAGCGGTGATTGCTTGACAGCATTTGGGGCTGTTGCCTCACAGACACGTGTTGTAGCTAAACCAGAATCCCAGAATTCCATTAGAACTGCCATCAAAAGCCTCAGAGGCCCAAAACAACCACAGGGCCCATGAACACATCAAGAAGCCAGCCGGCAGAAAGAGGTCATGACAATATAATCAAAACCGAAGTCTGTTGTGACTTCTTTTGCTATTCTGAATTCAAAGTTCTGTTGCTATTCGACAAGTCCACAGATTCAGTTCTGACTGTGCGATTTAGTTTTCTTTTCCAGAAAACTCCAGGGATGATGCTCAGTATTCACATCACTCTGAGGTTCAGGTTGCATTGCAGTGAACCAAACACATTCCCAGCCCTGCTGTCCTGAACATATGTCTCCCAAAACACCCTTAAAAGCAAGCCAGCGCACAAAAAGAAGCTCATGCTGTCGACACACACTGATATCATCACAGATTTCAGTTTGAAACATTATAATCATTCTGCTCTTATTTGGTAATAAAACCATGCGCCATGTGTGGTTGCTAAGGTGTTCTACATGATTGCTAGGGTGTTTTAGGTGGTTTCTTATTGACTCAAATACAAAAAAATTGACTCAAATACAAAAACCACTCTCAAGTCTCTATGATAGTCTGTACAAACCCAGGATCACTTGAAAAATGTGCCTGTCCTGACATTTTTGCAAAATGATATTGCATTGCTTCTTGGACGATTCACGTAATTTTCAAAATGAAATGTTAATGGTGCTAAAAACATTCAGTTTGATCTGAAACAGATGAACGTGAATCTGGCAACCGTTTTTAACGTTGTTTGTTGTACGCATTGCAGTAGTTCAGAAATGGAATGGCACTAAAAGGTTAAAGCTCTATTTGCGTTTAAAATTAACATACCACCTACTACAAATGCTAAACCTAACTGATAGTCTTAACAAAAGCAAAGGTGAGATAAAATGCGTTGAGCTCTTTTATCATGACTTGTGTTACACGGGAGTCGTTGCCGAGTCCTCCACATCACAACTGCAATGCTGTACCAGGTGAACTACAGAGCAAGTTTACTACATCAGAAAAGCCATACATATTGAGCTGATTATGTGATGTACACGTTCGCTAACAAATCATGCAGTATGGTAAACATGTCATAACATAGTACACAAATTTAGATAGAGCCTATGTTATTCTGTACATTCACAACAAACATGGACCACAAAAAATCCAGGAACATAAAACAGTACAGAACTAACAGGACGGGAGGGAGTAAGGATGGGACAATAAATCCTAAAACAATCCCATCACTAGGTGTGATGACGCTGCTTGATTGTCTTTCGGATTTTCCACAGGACACATGGGGAAAGGGGGCTACACAGTCTACCTGTGGGCAGTGGCATCTGGTAGAGAGGGAGGGAATTACCGTAGGAAGGAAAAACCATCCAACCTGTTAATGTCCTCTTCCCCCAGCAAGTGCTTGGGCAGGGGGGAATATCGGCCGGGGGAGATGGGCGGAAGACTGGACTTATATTCCAGAGTGCCGTTATTACCGGGGGAAGAGATATGATTTTCCATTGCGGGTGAGAATGCTGCAGAGACACATAAAGAGAGAGAGAAAGAGTATATTACAGTATAAATTGGTTAATCACAATGCCAATCAATATAACAACCAATAAATAGATAGCTTGAATGACTAAAAAATAAACATTTTTACATTACTTTCAAAAATTCTAAAGCATTAAGCATATGCGTTACATAATGAAGTGTGAAATGTGGTAAGAATAACTCACAGTGTGTGATATCAGGCGGCCCATAGGGGTCTGAGAGATAGACACTAGTGGGTTTCCCAACCTTAAGGTACACTACATCTGACGTGTTCTTCAATATGGCCACTGCTTCTTCATGGGTCACCTCTTCCAGAGTGTAGTTATTCACCTGGGCGAAAGAAAAAACAAGCAGGAAGTGTTAAGAGGGCAATCCAGAGTTACGTAAACAGTTACGCTCTAGTGGTCAATGGCGAATCAGCGGTGACAAATGTGTCCTGCCCAGTGGATTACACAGAGCAGTGATCTTGCTAATTAAATCAAACTCAGTCTTAAAGAGTTTAAACCCCCTCCCGGATTAAAAGCAATGGAGTTTGACACTGACACTAGAGCGAAACTTCAGGAATGTAAATAACCCTACTATGGATGCAGCTCGTTCCCAAACATCTCTGAAGGCTGCATCTATGTGTTTGGTCAGTGATTTACCTAAATTAAACTATTAAAGGAAAATTAAATGAAACTAATCTATACAAATAAAATAACATTTAAATTTAAACTAATAAAATAAAGTAATAAAATAAATATCAGAGGTCAATGAGACCTACCATAAGCAGTCTGTCTCCAACTTGTAACCGTCCGTCCTTCTGCGCAGCGCCCCCATCAATGATTTTAGTGACATAAATGCTGTTATCACTGGGGATGTGCTGGTTTCCCACACCACCTGCAATACTGAAGCCGAGCCCTAAGGGATTTTAAGAAAGGATTGTATTCAAAACTCTCTTAGAGCAAAAAGAATAAACTTTCCTTAAAGGGTAAGTTCGGCGTTTTACAAGTAAAGCCCTGTTTTAAGATAGTTTCTGATGAAATCGAACGGTTAAGATTAAAATTTGGACACATGCTGCTGTCCCGAGAATTTTAGGTTTTTGTGTTAGCACCCCCCCCACCTATACAATGGTTTGGTAGGTGCATTGGAACAATCATTCATATAAACGTTTGTAAACTTTAGTTTACAAAGACGTGAAACTCACCAACTGGTCTGTGGTGTGCACTGATATGCTCACGCAAAAATCGCTGCAAAAGAAGCTTTCCAACAGGTGTTTTACCATTCGTTGTAAAACTGTGGACCTATTTTTCCAACACCTCACAGCCAGACATTCTTCCAAAAACTATGATAAAACCTGTTGGAAAGCTTCTTTTGCAGCGATTTTTGCGTGAGCATATCAGTGCACACCCCAGACCGCTCGGTGAGTTTCACGTCTTTGTAAACTAAAGTTGAATGCGTTTATATGAATGATTGTTCCAATGCACCTATGAAACCATTGTATAGGTGGGGGGGGGGTGCTAACACAAAAACCTAAAATTCTCGGGACAGCAGCATGTGTCCAAATTTTAATCTTAACCGTTCGATTTCATCAGAAACGATCTTAAAACAGGGCTTTACTTGTAAAACGCCGAACTTACCCTTTAAGCACAATCTAGTTCCTTAGTTTCCTAGAGGAGAAAACAAGCGTTGTACAACGTGTCAATGGTGTTTTGGATCCAGAGTGTCTATGGTGCCCGAAGCTCTTCCTCCAAATTTGTGCAAGTGCTGGTGTGTGTGCGTGTGTGTGATGCGTCTTCCTCTATGCACTCTAAATAATGCATCAAAGCAGTGTCTTTCTCAGTTGTTTATTGCTCCACCCAAACAACAACCAACAAAGAGGACGTAATAACTCTCAGGCTCAGTGGAGTTTCAAATCTTGATTTGTTTTCCATTTGTTTTCGCACCCTAGATGTGAATGTGTACATGAGTAATAGTCTATTTTCTTTTAGAACAGCAGAAAAAAACCCAGCAACCAGTAGCGGCTTCTGATCGTAAATTTAGGTAGAGCAGATTATGAATCTTCACGCTAGTTTATGATAAACATTTTGTATGCCTTATATTCTAATTGCTGAACATGCAGACACACTTTTGGCAGAGGTCTAGTGTCCTTGCATTATTCAGGCTGAGGGTGGCGCTCTAATTTTGATTGACAGGCTTTAAGTACACACAACATCTTAGAATTCCCTTAATGTAGTATTTATTGCCTCAGAATGTTGTTTAAAAATATTACGAGGAATTCCGGTGAGGAAAAGAAAGCCATTTTTATTCTCAGAACAAACATAAAACGAACAGGCACTCTCTGCCTTGCTTAGTATTATGATACATGCCTGCCGAAATTAAATTTAAATATATCCCGCTCACTATACGACTTAAAGTAATCTAGAAAATCTGAAGAATGTTTGCAGAATGCTGAACACACCTACAATTTATTATTTATTCAGTTTATATAGAGGTCTGTGTTTTGGATGAATATTTTGGTGAGACACTGCCCCACCTGCCCTTACAGATGCAAAACAATCTGTAAACAGATACAATTCTAAAATAAATATAGTATTTTTTTGTAGGGCAGCCGACAAATGTGACACATCCCTAATGTAAACGGTGACAGCTTAGATAACAGATGGGTTTTAAGGAAATTGTAAATTTGAAACCTTTTGGTCCTTTTATGAGTTTGATTTCGGTGACGGTCTCCAGCATCGGTCTCCTCCTGCGCACATAGAGCCTCACAATCGATCCGGCCGCTTTCAGAGCCTCTACTGCCTTACTGTGAGACACCTCAGAGACGTCAGATTCGTTCACACGCAAAATACAGTCATTCACTCTGCGGAGACAAATAAAAGCAAGAAGTGAGTTTTCTGGAGTCCTCGGTGTGTAGTGAGTCTTCTGTAGAGAGTTCCAGATCATGGCAGCCTGTGGTCCAAGGACAGCCGTCTCCTGGGGCATGCTCACATAGAGCAGATGAGACCCAGCAAACACAAGAACACACACTGAAACTAAACCATAAACACACATATGTATATGCTATATATATATATGCAACAGAGTCACTATACAGCTGAATAATGTTCCACAGCACAATTATAAATTATAAAAAAACAGAAAAAACAGTAATATTGTGAAGTGTAATATAATATGTAATAAAATACTTGATTGTCAAACATTTTATTTGTGTGTAATACACAAATATATATTTTGAATCAAAATTTAAATAAATTCTAACTAAGCATCTATATTTTGTTGAACATTAGCAGTTTGTAGTTTTAAAGGTTTTTCCCTGTCACTGATCCCTGTCCAACTCTATAAAGCCTGATCATACGTGTGCTACATCCAATCTTGAATCTTTGATGCAGCTTCCTGTTTCTTTGCTCCACACATCTTTAAAGCCTGAACGATATATCTGGAGCCCGTTCAACTTCCAACACTCCCAAAGTCAAACAAGGGCAACTTAAAAAAAAACAAAAAAACTACACAATGTAATTGCTTTTCTAAATGGCGTTCACCTCCAACTCACCATAAATCTATCACAGCTTATGGGTGACCCTTCAAAGTGTCTTACTCTTTTAAAAGAGAGAATGCAGCATATGAGGTAGACGGGAAAGGGGAATGGAAAGACGTTTGCAGAATATTGAACGCTGAAGTGGCCCAACTTGCCAGTTGAGAAGCAGCAAGAGGAGGATTGGTGATGCTCAAAGGCCTGACAGACCTGACTGAGAGACAGAGGATACACGAAAACAGCCAAGTCATGGAGCAGAGCAGGGTGAAAGGCTCAGAAGGGGCTGTCACATGCAGCTGCTGTTCGGGGCGCCGCACACACATGCATACAAAACACAGGAAGATCTGCTATCTCTCCAGCACAATCTAATTACGCTTCCTTCCAATAAAACAACCCATCTCAAACAAATCCAGCCAGGAATAGAATCTCTACAGCTCACCAATATCAATTAAACCTTCAACCTGTTCAGAAATAGCTAGAGGAACATCTTATTGCTCAAAGAATGCTCTTTCATAGCTGAGGAGACTTAAAATTCTCCCAAAAATTTACATTCTGTCATTAATTACTCACCCACCCTCATGTCATTCCAAACCTCTAAGACTTTCATTCATCTTCAGAACTTTTTTGATGAAATCTGAGAGCTTTCTGTCCCTCCATAGACAGCTACGCAACAACGACTTCGCCGCTTCAAAAAGTTCATAAAGAAATCGTAAAACTAATCCATATCAATTGAGCGGTTTAGTCCAACATTTTCTGAGGAGACTCAATCGCTTTATATGATGAACAGACTGAATTTAGGCTTCTAAAAGATCTTCTTCTGTGTTCTGGAGATGAACGAAAGTCTTAAGGGTTTGGAACGACATGAGGATGAGTAATCAATGACAATTACTGACTAACCCTTTAGTTCTGAAATATTATAGTATAATCAAACTACAACTAAAATTCCTTGGGAGACGTAAAAATAGAAACAAATGAGATAATTGTTGATATACAGCAAGCATGTAGTTTTGTAAAATGAATGCAGACATTGCTCTGCAGGAATTTGATTTAAAAATGTATATATATTCAAATTCAACTAAGACTTTTGAAAAATCTGAGCAAGTGTTGAGATATTGTTGAGGTCCTGTTTTTCCTGAGATGACAAGGGCCTTTTTGTCAGTATAAAACTATGAGGAGCAGGATTCATCAAGCAAATAGGCTCTCCATTTAAAGTGTTTACCCAAAAATGAAAATTCTGTCATCATTTACTCACCCTCATGTTGTTACAAACCTGCATGACTTGTGGAACACAAAAGACTATTTTTTAAAGAATGTTGATAGCCAAAAAATATTGATTTTCGTTGTATGGACAACCCCCCCCAAAAGAAAACAGGCATTTCTAAAAAATATCTTGTTCCTCAAAGTCATGCAGTAAATAATGACATAACTTACAGTTTTTTGGCTGAATTATCCCTTTAATTTCATTATACTCATTTACCCCTTTTCCTTCCTGAATGGTTTTCATGAAAATATCATGTTCGTTTAAAAAGTAATGCTCACAAAATAGTTATTTTTTTCTTTTTTTTAATAAAATGTATAATGCATACAGGTTTTTACCCTGTAGAAGATTGACATTATCCAAAAGTGATTTGGTCAGGTCTATTCGTTATATCCACACAATTCACCTCAGACCTCGCAGATGGTAAATATTTTAAAGTACCTCACGGTCAGAGTGTGTGGCAGTCAGCAGAAAACTTCAGGTACTTGAGCTCTCCAGAGAGACATTAAGACTGTGATGAACAGCCCCGGTTCAATCATTTACAGCCGGGAGAGAGAAAGAGAGGGGAAGGAAAAAGAGCAAGGGAGGAATAGAGAAAGAGATTGCTCTACAAAGCCAGAGCAATAAGCGAGATCATTATGTCTCGAAAAAGAAAATTGCTTAGTGATATACTGAATTTATCTTCATCTTAGTAAGAAACGGTTTTATTTCCTCTGACAATCCATCAATACTTTAAAAATGTTCAATTCACCATGAAACTGTCCACTCATTAACACTTCTGAACATATAATCCTGTTTGCATTACATACACTAGAAATATTGTTTTTTTTTGCAGCAATGCAATAGAAGATTCATTTCATGTTCCCCCAAATGGGGAACATTTCAGTGTTCAGTTCTTAAAAGAACCAACTTTTTTCTTTCTTTGATTTTTTTTATAAACTAAAGAACCCTTTTCCACTATAAAGAACCTTTTATATAATGGAAAGGTTTCATGAATATTAAAGGACCTTCAAGAAAATACAGATGCCAATAAAGAGCCTTCATTTTTTAAAGAATATGTATTATATTTTTAGCAAACAATTTTGAGTTTGTATTAAGGGAATGTGTACAGGGTTTCTGCAGGTTATATGAAAGTACATTTAAGACTTTTTAAGACCAAGTAAAGAAAATTTAAGGAATAAATGTAAGATAACTCAATATGTCAATGTGTTCTTAAAACTTAAATATCTAGGGAGAAAAGCATTGAGTTATATTAGCAACACTTCCAACAGATATCATAATCTAATACATTTATTTTATTTTGACAAAAAAAGCATGAATCGCTCTGCTCCCAACCACTAAAACAGAAATAACAGTGCACTGTTCTTTGGATAAAAGCGTCAGCTAAATGAATACAAATGAATAAATGTAAAATAACTTTTACTGAACCTTCTGCAAAAAAAGTTATGTTCTTCCTTAGCAGATTTGTCTTGTTTTCCAGTGTAAATGTCTAAAGATTCTTAAATCAAAGTGCATTTACTGGAGATACAATATGACATAAAATATGAAGTATTGATCAAAAAGAAGTGAGTTTATGAAGAACATGAAGATCAAATATCTGCCAGTGGGCTCAAAAAAATCAACCTAATTCAAAGGGAAGTTTTCATAACTCATTGACACAGAAATTTGTTCTTGTTTTAGTCATAAACTCACATAATTTCATTAAAATTTTATTTTTTATTTTATTTTACATTTGTATCTTAAGTAAATGTATCTTGATCTAAAGATGTTTAGATATTTGTATTGGAAAACAGGGCAAAAATACTGAGGTGATATTAAATTTTTTTTTGCAATGCATGCAACATTTCATGACATAATTTAATAATTTCTGCCCAGATTTAAGACATTTTTAAGGTCTTAATTTGTGTAAGGGCTTTAGGACTTTTTAAGACCGGCAGAAACTCTGTAGTGTCAATTTTGATTTTATATTAACATTAAGCATGGAGTAAATGCATGTTACGAAACACCGACCCACCTGAGTCTGCCGTCCTCAGCCGCCGCTCCTCCAGGGATGATCTTTGTGATGAAGATCCCGGGATCATCACCGATGTGAGGGTTATCTGTTCCACCCGCTATACTAAACCCCAACCCTGAGTTTCCCTGAGGAGACACACACACAGGAATATGAAAGATGTAAAGGCCCTTTATTAGTCTTTTACCTCAGTGAAAAGAGCCTGAATAACAGAACCAAAACAGACTGAACAGAAAGAGAGACACGTAACGTTATTTTTGTAAGAGGTGCACTTTGCTTCCCATGACTCATCAGTGTTTACAGTTTGGCACGGCAATTGCCTCTGAGCAGCACAAACTCACAAATCAAAACCTGTCGTAACCGTGGGCTAGAGCCACTTTTAACATCTCTGAGACAAATAGACTTACAGGCTAATATTTTGAAATGACGTGTTTATGATGGAACTCTCCAGGGCGCAGCCTCAGGTTAACACAGGATTTTAAGCTTCAAAGTGGATTGTGAGGAGAATTAATCTTTGCTGAGATCTTCCCTGACTATTTTAAGAGTTTGAATCTGCTTTATAGAACAGCAAAAGTAAAGTCAAGGTAAATACGAAAAGGGAATACTAGGATATGTGAGTGAGAGAAAAAGAGAAAGAGATAAGTGACAATAACAGATCAGGCCCTTGCAGCAGAGTTATCGCTTAAGTTTGCATCCAATTTTCCAACATGTAATCTCAGTCGAGTCTCCTCACGGCTCCAGGGTCGGACAAATCTGTGTTCCCTCTGGTCTAGTTGACCTTTGCTATTGTCCGTGCTCTGTGTCTAGTCATGTGGATCCGATTGCAGCTGTCAGAATGTCATCTGCAGCCGTCTAATTCACTCTCTCTTTCTCTCACACTGCCTCCACTGTGCACCCTAGGCTTTCACTTGTAAATAAAGCACATACAGTGGCCCAATTAAGACGCTTCAGTGATGAATTAAATCTTCTTTCTATGGAGTTTGTATATATAATGCATTACAAAGGCATTCTTAATGAACAACAATGCATTTATAAATATGTACGTATATATGGAAATGTAATATATTAGAGTAGAAATAAATAATAATGAGAGATTTTAATAACTACATATATTCATGATTAAAGAGTAAGATCCGCATCTAATTTTTAGTTACATTAAATTTATCCTGTTTTATAAGTGCAAATATAGATTAGAATAAATATAAATTAATCATTATACTTAATTAAATTGCATTGATGTACAAAATAATTAGTTACAGTAATTATTAGAATATAATAATTAATAAAATATATATATCCATAATATATATCCTAATATATATCCAACTAATATATCATATAAAATATAAAAATTATAAAATGTAACTAATTATTTACATAACTATTTTGCTACTCGCAATTCTGACTTTTTTCTCGCAATTCCGTGTTTATATCTCACAATTCTGATTGTGGAAAAAAATAAAAAAAATTGTTGCAATTACTCGCAATTACTTTTTTTTTTATTCTGTGGCTTCCATAATTTCGGATTATTATCATCAATGTTAAAAACAGCTGTGCTGCCTAATATTTTTTGGGGGGAATTCTTTGTTTATAGAACAACATGTTTAAAAGAGCAGGGATTTATTTGTAATAGAAATCTTATGTACCAATATGTAGGCTACTTTACTTTAAGTTGATATTTTGGGCAGGCAAATTCCTTTCCCGAGAGCATTCCCACACAATGAATAGACAAAACGTCCTGGTTGCGTATGCAACCCACCGTTCCCTGAAGGAGGGAACGGAGGACGTAGTCGACGTCGACTGAATTGGGATCTCGCTAGAGAGCCTGTCCTCTTCGAGTACTATTGAACGAGCCAATGTAATTGGCGTGCGTGATTCGCATCACACACTCCGCCCCCGCGGCGCGGGTATAAAAATGGAAGTGGATGCACGCACTAGTTGCTTTTTCGCTGAGGAGCCGAGAGTAACCCGGGGTCAGCGGTGGTCCAGCGGTAGTGGCAAGGGGACTACGTCCTCCGTTCCCTCCTTCAGGGAACGGTGGGTTGCATACGCAACCAGGACTTTCCCTTTCAGTCAATAACGTCGGACGTAGTCGACGTCGACTGAATTGGGATCACCCTTTGAACACGCCACTAACGCTGCCACCTTCCAGTGCCTAAACCAAAGCCTCCTGATGCCCCCGCAAATTTAAGGCGGGGAAGGACAGGGCTTAGGCCAGGGAAGTCACTGCTGTTCCTACAGGACCACTGGGAAAGCGTTCCCCGTACATTGGAAGGAAGGGACGCTGCGGAAGCCACGTCCAACCCAGAGGGAGGTAACGTGGAAAATACACATATGAACTGGGCGGAAACCGGGCAGTCTAACATATGGAATGACACTGGGGTGGCTCCAGCCTAAGACGGGGGGAGACACACCGGACAGTGACGGCAGAGAGACTCTGCCGAGGGAAGACACGGGCTCACCGCAGGGAGCCGTATCGTGGAAGAATACACATATGGGGTCGCCGAAGGGACCGCAACATATGGACCCAGCCTAACACAGGTTCCACACTGCTTACGAGTGGTAGGCCTAACACCAGACGTTCCGCACGTCCGATGTCGGAGGGGTGTGGAGGAACTCAACAGGGTTCAATTTTAAGGGAACTCAACTGGAGTAGAAAGGCACACGTATCCAGTCCATAGGAGGGGAATGGCGCAGCAAGCCGACACTTGAACCGGGCTCACGGTGAAACTGGCTTCATGAGAAGGGAGCCCACGGGAAGCAGCGGTTCAACTAGGTGTCGTCCAGCCCCCAACTCTAGAATCTGTTTTAGCAAAGCATATCGTCAACGCCCAGGCGGAGCATATTACACTCATCATAGAGGAGCTCAACACCTAAGTGGACATGTTGCATCTCGGATCTTTACCGAAATGAAGGCAAGCACTAAGTGCAACTTGCATGGAAACAGCCTTCCCTCTCTGCTGAATTCCAACAGATATTTGTAGAGCTGGTCTGAGGTCTATGACTTGCATTCTGTACACGTCCAAGCGAACGGACAGAGAAGCTAGGGCTGGATCTGCCTCCTCCAGGGCAGCGCTTGCAGGCTCACCACCTGCTCCTATTACGGGAGAGGTAGGAACCTTGGGCACAATCCGAGCCGGGGTCTCAGCTTGTGAGAGTTAGCCGGCCCAGACTCCAGGCACAATACGTTGACCGAAAGCGAGCAAGTCCCTACCCTCTAGTAGAGACCACGCGAGCAGGAGAACTGATATAACAGATTTTTTAACTCACTGCCTGCAGTGGCTCAGGGGCGGTCTCTGCAGTGCAGTCGCACCAGGGACAAGGCCCAAGAGGATAAAGAGGGACACAAGGATTTACAAGACCTTGCTCCTCAGGAACCTGACGATCAGAACGTGCTTCTGCATACTTCTGCAACACGATGAGCGTCGTTTAAACACCGAGGCAACATCATTTTGAGGGTGAAGGAAAACAGCCTACTGCAACCCATTTTGCAGGAAAGAGAGCACTGAAGTGATCGAAAGCTTTCAGGATCTCCTCTGGAGAGAAGACGCACTCAACGACTAGGTTCCACTTCTAAAGGCGTAAGCACGCTACCCAATTCTAGGGGGTGATTGCAGAAGTGATGGTAACTATCACATGTTCTTGTGATAGCCACCTGAACCTCCGCGTTCAGATGTAAGACCGCCCGGAATCTCCGGGGGCAGAACGCGTGTGCCATCGTGCCCCGTCCCCGAAAGAGTTTTCAGGGGAAGTCAGGAAGGCTGTTGATGGGAACCAGGTCTAGTTGGGCCAATAAGGGGCAACTATGAAGACCTGTTCCTCTCCTGACTTGGCACGTAGGTGCAAGCCACGGGCGCAAAAGACAGGAGCATTGCTCAACACAACATGTGAAGATCACTGGGCTTCAGGAGCATTTTCTGCTCAGCATGTGGGTGTGACAAGTTCACTGAGCTTCAGGAGCATTCCTGCTCAACACCTGAGTGTGATAAACTCACCGAGCTTCAGGAGCATTTCTGCTCAACACTTGAGTGCGAAGAACTTCACTGAGCGACAGGAGCATTTCTGCTCAGCACTTGAGTGTGACAAGTTCACTGAGCTTCAGGAGCATTCCTGCTCAACACTTGAGTGCGAAGAACTTCACTGAGCACCAGGAGCATTTCTGCTCAGCACTGCGTGTGACGAATTCACTGAGCTACATGTGATGAACTCACTGAGCTACAGGAGCATTGCTGCTCAACACCTGAGTGCGATGAACTTCACTGAGTTTCAGGAGCAATTCTGCTCAACATGAAGAGTGATGATTTCACTGACTTGAGCAGGCGCAAGGCGACCATGAGTCGCAGTCACTTTTAGAAGGCTCACTGGGGTTAAACGCATTTCTGCGGGCCCCTGGGGCAGCTGAGACCCAGTGTTTGTCCAAGGGTAGTCCGCTCGGTTTACACAAACACTGGCGGAAAAATGAAACCGGGGGGGGGGGGGGGGGCAACTGAGCGGCCCTGGAATGGTCATGACCCAGCCGGACCCAGGGGATGGAGTCTCCACTTGCCCTGGCTATAACTGTCGTGAGGCTCGATGGCGGCACGATTGAGTAAGCGGGAGGAGTGGAACAAGGCGCCCTCAGAAGCGTCTGACTCCAAGGAGGAGGTGACGGGTGAGTTGTGACATGCAGGGGAAGCTTGCGCAACGGTCGCAATGTCTAACAACTCGAGGCACGAATGCACGCTTAGTCGGGGGTCGCCCAGGCCCCCGTTAAAACACGCCCTTTGTACATGGCCCCTCTGTTGAAGAGGGTTTGGCAGCAGACCGGGATGAACTATAGTCACACAGGGTGAGCTGCTCTGCCACTGTCACCTCGGGACTCGATCATGAAGCTAGCGCTGAAGCTGTCACATATGGAGGAAGCCAATGGCTGCAACTACCATATACCCAAGGAGCCTCTGAAAGTTCTTCCAGTGGGACCCTTTCTCACTTCAAACACCAGCTGAACACATTCTCATTGGAGAAACGTGTTAGACCGAGTCCATCTCCAAAACTGAAAAAGAGATACTAAGCCCGTGGGCGAGATTACTCTCTTCCAGTTGACCTGAAGACCCAACGGGCTCTGGAGCACTCGAAGGGAAGGACACTGTACTGATACTCCACCCTTACACGCAACCCACAGGATGGCCTGCGGTGCGGAAGGTAGAGATCTGTTTTTAAGCACATGTCTTTCAGGTCGGAGCTGCAGACCAATCTTGGGCCAAGATGGTCACGACCCATCACCTAGTAGCACGAAGAACGAGTTTACAACTGGCCTTCGTACCGGCTGGAGGAGCGGCTATATCAAATCCTTCGCCAGCAGGATAAGATAAGCACGCACAAGTCAGGAGCACTGCTCAACGCTCGGTGTGATGAATATAACTGAATTTTCAGGAGCACGTCTGCTCAACACCTAATGTGATGACTATCACTGACTTGAGCGGGGTAGCCGAGCCTGAGGTGGGGCAGCAAAGTAGAGAGAGTGGTGTTAGTGTGCTGTGCAACACTTACCTGTCCCCACAAGCGGCAGGGGGCGCGTGAGAAGGCGGATGACCGGGTCCTCGAACGCACCAAGCTGCCTGCTGGCGACCAAGGGGGAGCTGAGGTGTGTAAGGCTATACAGGGTCACACCCGCCAGACTGGCCCTCTTGAGACCCAGGAACAGATGAAATTGCTCTCTCTTTGAAGTGTGGGTACCGCTTTTTTTTTTTTTTTTTTTTTTAGGGAGCCAGCGGCGGAACAGACACACACACAAACAAAGGCTCCACCCGGCCCTCACCCGGGGGGAGGGAGTGATCGTGCCACTCCAAGAGCATCTCATCCATTCCTGGGCGGCCCGCTCCGGAATGCTTTCGCTGTCGCTTGCCACCTGGCTTGGCAGCGCCTGGAGCGGGCTGGGCGTCCCTACTGCGGCCAGCTCCATGCTGAGGCCTGGGTGGAGGCTGCTGCGGAGGGCCAGCAGGAGCGGCGGCCGGGGAACGCCCACGGCGACGAGCAGGCGGAGGAGCTGCCACCGGCGGCGGGTGGAGGCAGCAGCTGGCCACCGGGGCAGGATGTGCCGGATGACCTCCGTCTGCGCTTGAGCGGCAGAGAACTGTTGGATGCAGTTCTCCACCGCGTCGCCGACCAGCCCAACCTGGGAAATTGGGGAGACCAGGAACCGAACCTTGTCCGCATCCGCCATACCAACCAGGCTGAGCCAACGAAGGCGCTACTGGACCACCAAGGTGGACATACCCAGACCGATCACGCACGCTACGACACCCGTACCCCGGAGGGTGAGGTCGGATGCAGTGCGGTGCTCACCTATGAGCGCACGGTCTGGATTACCCTCGTGCATGCCATGGGTGCCCTAGCCTGCAGCAACGCCATGGCACGCAAGAGGAAACGGCTTGCCCACAGGCTTTGTAAGCTCTGCCCGTCGGAACGGACAAAACCTCACAGGCCTTAGGTGGGAGACGAGGATCCCCCCAAAAGGCAGCGGCCGCCGGACACAGGTGCACCTGTGTCGACAGACCGCTCCAATGGAAGGACACCTCGCAACCCTTCACCGTTCCTCCATCAAGGGTAATGAGGGGGAAAAGCTATTCAGGCAGTTTCTGGCAGAGAAAGATGCTGTTCACCACCTGATAAGCTCTCCATGCATTTCGGGAAAGAAAGGCATTGGGGCGGCGAGCTGAGAACCAGCGCGGCCCGCCCCAAGATACCAAACTCCAGATTCCAACCGAGACTGAACGGGACACGGTGGAGGTTCCACTCGAGCCCGGCAGCCTCGGCGGCCCGTTTCAGCATAGCTGATAATTCTGGATCCGGCTCGGGCAACATTGAACTCCCGGAGGGAGACAATGCAGCCGAGTCATCATCTCTAGAAGTCAGCTCACCCTCCGATGCTGCAATCGGCGTCCTGTCCTCCAGGGGAGCCCCGAGTGAAACCGCTGGCCCACCCATTACAGATGGACCAGCAGACAACACAGGAGGCTCCAGTGGTTGCAGTGGGAGGGAGGAGTGAGGAGCCCACAGGGAATGGTTACCGGGCGGGACATCCAACACTATCCTCCGGTCACCCATCCCACACAGCACCCGAGGGGGGGGGCATGGTAATGGGGACTCGCTCTCCGCGAACGAAGGCAAGTCTCGCCCTCAACACTGCGACAGTCATGTTCCCACAGTGAAAACACGAGCTGTCCACAAAAGCTGTCTCAGCGTGCTGTAAGCCCAAACACGTGACACAACAGTTGTGACCATCAGAGAGAGACAGGGAACGACCGCACCCAGAAACGCACTGGCGGAATGACATCTTGAAAAAGACGCAAACGCACCCGTGTTGCTCTTTCAGAAAATAGGACCGTCACCAGTGCCGGAGCACACAGGGGAATGACCGCGGCAACACTGAACAGAGAACTGAAACAGTGAAGCACTCACTTTTCCGCCCTCTAACCAGCCATCAACACACACAAACATTTAGAAATTTGTTGCTGTTAAAACAGCAGTTGAGAGCTCAAAGCTCGCGATCACCGCTGCACTCGCGCTGTAGAACACCAGCACTGGGAGAGTCTTCCTGAAGAACACCGACACACTCGCTCGTTGTAGACAACAGCACTCTCAGAGACATCAAACGATCGGCTTCGAAGCGAAAGGCAACTAGTGCGTGCATCCACTTCCGTATTTATACCCGCGCCGCGGGGGCGGAGTGTGTGATGCGAATCACGCACGCCAATTACATTGGCTCGTTCAATAGTACTCGAAGAGGACAGGCTCTCTAGCGAGATCCCAATTCAGTCGACGTCGACTACGTCCGACGTTATCGACTGAAAGGGAACTAAACGCAATCATCATTAAATCAAACGATCCCCCATTTAAAGTTATTACTAATCACAGGCTAAACTCGTACCGTGATTGGTCATGTTTTATGTTTACACGTTTCAAGATCATGCTCACAAGCCAAGCTGTGAATGATTGGATTACCAGGCGTAAGAATCCACACGAGCATAAAACATGACATGTGCCTAATATGTGCCTACGGTTACAGCATGTATCTATGGATGTGAGAGAGAGACAGACACTTACCCGCTCTAATGTAATCTCTTCAAATTCATATTCAATTTCTGTCCCATTTACCTATTGGAGAGAAAAAAATAAAATCCCATTAGATGTGTTTGCAAATGCAATTCAAAAAGGGCATTAATCATTTAACCGTCACATTAAATATCTAACTGTGATGACAAAATATCATCCTAAAACTGTAGCAGGCAAATGATGTGGAAAGAGGTTCATAACAGTTCAAAACATGTGATAGCTAAAGAACTAAATTAAACCCGCTGTGATTGCTAAAGTGATGCTACATATATTATCTTGAAAGGATAAGTCAAATAAACTCTGAAAAACATCAGCATTCATCTCCTTCTCCTTGACTGAAATAGAACAGGGGCTTTCATACATCTTCAGCAGACATTGAGCCTCATATCTATTCAGCTCACCGTGTCAGCCGTAATTGTCTAAATCTGAGTCCGGACACTAAAATCCATAATCATTTACCTGCTCGTACAATGGGACCAGGCCTATGAGGCAGACATGCTGGCTCAAGCAGCCCTTGAGAGATGAATTCATACTGAACGCACATTGAAAGACATCTAATCCAATTTCAAGTTCAATTTCAAATGAGGGTCATGTTTGTGCTCGATCGGAGACGTTCATCTTAATTATTCTTTAATAAGTGAATTTAAAGTAATGGCCACATGACACAAGAGCTTTTGAAAACCAGCATGTCTGCTCTCACATTCATAATTTGAGCATATACAACAAACATGCTCCACATTTGACAGCTTCAAGGACATGTCTGAGGTCAGGTCAGTAAAATGCCATTTAAAGAATGACAATTTTAGATGAACCGTTTTAAAAGCTGACAAATTACAAAGAATCGACAATGTAGGCTACAATGAATTA
This sequence comes from Siphateles boraxobius, assembly GCF_051911475.1. Lineage (NCBI taxonomy): Eukaryota > Metazoa > Chordata > Actinopteri > Cypriniformes > Leuciscidae > Siphateles > Siphateles boraxobius. Next base: position 9,721,104 of record NW_027508866.1, read on the forward strand.
CTATTAGACACCATTATTATATTAAACATGTCCCTGGTCTAATTGTTCATGATTCATGAATAATAATTTTACTTAATATCATATCATAATAACTATTATCAAAATGTTTATATTTTGCTTAATTGGCTATATTTTGTTATAATAAGATTTTTATGTAATATATTATTTACTATTTTAGGAATATACACTACCGTTCAAAAGTAAAAATCCAGTAATACAATAATGTTGTGAAATTTGAATATAACTATAGCAGAAATGCATAAACTTTTATCTATTAAATGCCTTACTGTACACCCAATTTGTGTATGTTTTAACAACTAAGGAATGACATAACATCATTAGGTGGTAACCAACATCATTTCACAGGTGCTGTCCATAGAGCTTGTTGTGCTTGTTGATTTAATGAAGTGCCTCGATAATAAGGCAGCCTTGGCCTTTACAGAGAGTGTCCATGTTTCACATTTTGACTTATTTTTTTAAACTGAGGGGAGTATATCAGACAGCTGGAGAAAGAGAAACAGTCATTCATGGCTAATTGAAACCCAGTGAACAAGCTCATTTATGCCTCAGCCACCTCAGCTGTTCAACTGCTCTTCTCAGAGCAACATGACCTTTCATTTACAGCATCAGTTGGAAGCCGCTAGACTACACCCGCTCTTAAACATGAGGACCAAACAGATGTCAAGAGCGCAGAGCTGAACGCAGTCTCTCACTCCACAACATTTCTCAAATTAACTCATTTGTTGAATTCTGGCTGACGTTCTTCAGTCATGCGGGAAGATGCGATAACATATTTGGTCAGCTGGTCCAGAGTTGACACCAGGATGAATTTTGGATGGGATACAAATATGTACTCTAAAATTATGCTAAAATAGGTGTTTTTGTTCTATCATCAAAAGACAGACAGCACATATAGATAGGGGTGGGCGATATACCGGTAGAGATTTTGGACTGTCGTCTCTATCGTGCTCACGTGACGTTGCTGTGCAGCGCGCAGATCATGAAAGCTTATCGTTTACATGTGTTTTTAAGCAGTGTGGTTTAAAAACAGTTGATTTTAAACCGTTATGCGCGCGCTCTCTGAGAGAATGTTTCTGAGCGCTGTCTGAAAGACGAGCTCACGTGAAGCCGCTGCTCATAGAGCGTATGAGAACTGAACTGGGTGCTTTTTGCCGCCTGGGCTTGAGCGGTTAAATACACATACTTGTATGTCAAAATGTCCATGTCTTTGCAAGTAAACAGTCATTTATGTCTTAAGCGAACGTAAACAGAGTTCATGTGAACGCAAGAGTATATTGGATACGTGTAGTCGCTCTTAAAGGGACAGCGTCCAAATTTACAGTACCTGCTGTCATTGTTAAATACTTTTGTATTTAATATATTTTTATACATTTGATTACTTTATTATGCATTTTTTGTAGTATTTCTAGTGCTTGAAGGTTTTCAGATACGTCTATTTCATGCGTGTCTGTTCTATTGTAGTTTGCTTTCTTTGAGCTTTCTTTATCACTGTTTACTTGTCTTTAGTAAGCTTGAGTTCTTTTATATCAGTTTTTGAAATTATATTGAAAATGGTGATGATAATTATGAAATTTCAATGATATCAAAAATTTTGATATCAGAAAAACCTCAAATAACTATATTGTGATATAAATATCGTTATTGTGAAATAAAATTACTCATATCGTGACATAAGATTTTGGTCATATCACCCACCCTTAAATATAGACATTAAAAAACAATTAAAATGAAATAAAATAAAATGGAAGACTTTACAGTAAGGCTCCATTTGTTAACATTAGTTAACATGAATTAAAATGAAAAATAACATCTAAAACATTATTAAAACTTAGTTAATGTTAAATTCAACATTTACTAATACATTACTAAAATCAAAAGTTGTATCTGTTATTACTATTTACTGGAACTAAGCTGACTTTAAAAATGAACAGCTTTAAAATAACGTTAACAAAAATAAATAAATACTGAAACAACTGAATTGCTCACTATAAGTTAATTTTAAGTGATGCATTAACTGTAGTGATATCAGTTCAAAATTGTGAACCATAGATACATATGCATAACCCCAAAACACCCCAAACATTAAAAATACATAACATAAAATAAAACAAAGTAAGAAATAGTTATATAAAATAAAAAAATAAAAAATAAACTGAAAATTACGAACCACAAATATATATGCATAACCCTAAAACACACTAAACGAATATATTTTTTTAAATAGTAAAAATTAAGCGAAATAGATCAAGTGAAAATTACGAACCACAGATACAGAGAAATTATTCATCTAATACAATCATTATTGATTTCATATGAGTACTTTCTGGTACAGTGGTGTGAACATCGCTATAGAGTGATAAATGGTTCAAGTTCAAATTCCCAAGGAGTTTACTTTAAGAAACCAAGCAATATAGAAATTTGTGTCAGTGGATGCAGACTTTATTAGCACGAGGATCCCTCAGAAAACACTAAAAGTACATCACATGTGACATGATCCACAACAGCTCAAATTTACCATTAAATCTGGTCAAAATCCTGTATCAGATGTGGCCATTTTGTTTATTGTCGAAGCCAGACTGTTATTTATTACCAGTGTACACAAGTTCCTCTGTTTGGTGCTAACTAATCAGAGCAGCGGTAGCAGTCGCTTCTCCACAGTTTCATCAGCAAGAGCTCTTCAGAACACCCTGCATCCATCGCTCTCAAAGCACACAGAGCTGAATATGGCTACAAACACAATCAGAGAGATAATTGATGGATGTGATAATCGACAGATGTGCATGAGAAACCGATAAGACTGAGTAAATGAGATCATTAACAAACGGCAGCGCACATCAGAAAAGAACAAACCCCCTTATCAGCCGACTTGAGACACTGATAATCACACGCACTTCATCTGGAGAACTTTTCTTTAGGTCAAGACAAACATGGCCTTTCCATCTTCCCCCTGAAGAAATGACCCAATTACTGGGTTTTGATTGGCATTAGCATTCTGAGCCGCATGGTGTTGCAAATGTGAGACGCTGGGGACCGTGGGTGAGTGCAGCTGCAGAGGAGAGTTCACGATGCAGCATCCGGGGCGTAAAAGCTCACATTAAACTGGTGAGTCACTGTAAATGTGGCAACACACAAACCCGCGAATGTACGACGCGCTTCAATGCGTTCATCCACACAGCTTGTGCAAACGACACAGAGCGGGTCATGTTCCCATGACGACTGTTTGACTATAATGCAGGAACTGGGCACTTTCAAGCAGAAGCTTTCCCTTTAGAGTTCTGGCCGATGGGATGGCATATTTTGTACGCCCATTGCGGTGATTAAACACAAAATATCCCTCTGGCTGCGACATCATAAGACTCGGTTTCCTCAATACACCCATGTGGATTAATTAGCACTATGAACTAGCCAATGTTATTCCTGACAGCTAATGGAAACAACGATGCTTTTAAAAGTAGGCAGAAAGGGTCATTTTGCTTGGAAGTTATTTAACAGTTACGCAGACTGAACACGCTTTCAATAATGCTGTATTAATCCTGTCGCCCCCTTGATTATCTTCAGTGCTAATTCTAACTGAGCTCTGTTCCCAATACAGTTACAAAGTGAGCACAGTGGTGGCTTCATAATTAACAGTAATTAACCAGATTTCTCGACAGGTCTTAAACTATAGGCAGCAGCAGGTTAAGATGTTAACTGTAGTGCATGTGTCAAAAATAGCATCCTAACCATCATGGAATACCAAAAAAGATTCATCTTTCAATAGAGTTTAACATTAACATGTTGCTAAGCTACCTATGCAATAGTCTAAAAAGCACACAAAATACATAATACATGCAAATCGTCTCAGGTTACGTATGTAACCCTGGTTCCCTGATAGGGAACGAGACGCTGCGTTTGAGACGCGGTGGGAACGCTCTGCGTGATTACGTCATGAAGCACGCGTAAAATCAGTCCAATGGAAGCCCACTACGACATAGGTGACGTCATAGACCAGGAAACTATAAAGCAGCCCTGAAATCAGACCGCGACAGCTTCTGAAAAACCTGAAGCAAGTCGATCAGGGCATGCAGGAAGTATGGCAGGCAAACGCAGCGTCTCGTTCCCTATCAGGGAACCAGGGTTACATACGTAACCTGAGACGTTCCCTTTCAAGGGAACTCGAGCTGCGTTTGAGACGCGGTGGGAACCCCCTACCCACTACGCCATAGTGACAAATGCCCGTTCTGTGTGAAGTCCTGCGCACACTAAGAAGCAAGCAACCTCGCCCCAGGAGTGGAGAGGTCAAGGTCATAAAACCTGACAAATGTAAGCGGAGAGGACCATCCTGCCGCATTACACACGTCAAGAAGGGAAACTCCCGGAATTAAGGCCATAGAGGCCGCCATACTCCGAGTAGAATGGGCCCGCACAGCCATAGGTGAAGGCTGTCTGGCCGCTTCATAAGCCAGTGAAATAACCTCGACTATCCATTTACTCATCACCTGTTTAGATGCAGGGCATCCTCTCTTGAGTGACCCAAAACAAACAAATAATTGCTCAGATTTACGCCACAGAGCAACTCTGTGAACGTAGGCATCTAAAGCCCGGACTGGACATAACAGGTTAAGCTGTTCCTGATCTGGGGTATTAAAGGGAGGAGGATAAAAGGCCTGCCGCACTATTGGGCCCCCAACATTTAGTGGGACCTTAGGAATATAACCCGATCTAGGGTAGAGGAATGCTTTCACCATACCAGGTGCAAATTCCAGACATGAAAGAGCAACCGACAGAGCATGTAAATCACCCATTCTCTTGATAGACGAAATAGCAAGGAGAAATATAGTCTTTAGAGTGAGGAATTTTTCTGAAACCTCCTCGATGGGCTCGAAGGGAGCCAAGGCCAGACCCTCAAGTACAATGGCCAAATCCCAAGCCGGTGCTCTAGATTGCAGTGCAGGCCTGAGCCTCAATGTACCACGGAGAAAACAAATAATAAGAGGATCTCTCCCAAAAGAAGCCCCGAGAGGGGTGATAAGCAGATATAGCCGCTACGAACACCTTTAAGGTGGAGGGAGATAACCCAGCAGAGAAACGGTCTTGAGGAAATCGAGAACTGTACCAACCGGGCAGTTAACAAGATTTAAAAAACGTTCTCCACGCCATGTAGAGAACAGTTTCCATTTCAATGTACATAGTTTTCTCGTGGAAGGAGCTCTGGATTGAAGGACGGTCTCAACGACCTCAGTCGAGAGACCGGTTTATATGAGCTGGGCCCCCTCAGAGGCCAAGCCCACCGTTTCCACAACTCCGTTAAACCCCTTTTCTGTTATGTGCAGGACCCATAGAGAAATATTTGGCAGAAGTTTCCACGCTGCCAGAAATTCCGATAAGGGAACCAGTCTCTCGAGACTGGCATCTGGATTTGATTGAACAATCATTTCGGCGCCCTGAAGCGGCGAACCGGCAGGGAACAACCGAACTGACCGTTCTACAACCCTCCTCAGAGGATTGAACGGGGACGCTGACACTTCGGCGCCCTGAAGCGGCGAACCGGCAGGGAACAACCGAACTGGCAGCGCTGCGACCCTCCTCAGAGAGTCGCACCCCAAGTAGAACTCCCGGGAGCATTGATATCGGGGACTCGTCCAAAGATCTCCCATAGAAGCTCCGCCACCTCGGGGTGAAGTCTCCATTCCCCGGGCCTCAGCCCCTGCCTCAACAGGATATCTGCTCTGATATACGAGATCGTCAGTGTGTTGTCCGGACCCTCCCCCGAGCGACCACTCATGATCACTCCCGACTTGTGAGGGAAGCATACGTCGATAGCATTATGCGCTGACAAGAAACCCCCAACACTGGGCGAGGAACCAAGGTTCTTCCACATGACCGAGGCACGAAGGCATAGCCGCGTGACCTTGATCATGCGAAAACGGATTTCCCCTCGGAGAAAACCCCTTGGTCCTGAGCCACCACTGCAGGGGTCTCATGTACAGAAGGCCAAAAGTAATTACGTTGAACGCAGCTGACATGAGACCCACAGTCTGAAACTGTTTCACAGTGAGTGACTGGCCTAGATAAACCCATATTACACCTAGAAAATGGTCCTCTGAGCTGGGAGGATCACACTCTTCTGGCGTTGAGTGGCAAACCCAACATCTTTATATGAGACAGAACGACATCTCGATGCTGAACTGCCATATGCTCAAATTGAGCTAGGATCAACCAATCGTCGATATAATATAATACGCGAATGCCCTGGAGTCTCAAAGGAGCCAGAGCTGCATCCACGCATTTTGTAAAGGTGCGGGGTGATAAACCTAGGCCAAATGGAAGAACCCGATATTGGTAAGCTTCGCCCCCGTTTTTAAAGCGAACCTCAGGAACTTCCTGTGATGAGGATGGATAGATACTTGGAAGTACGCGTCCTTCAAGTCTACTGAGACAAACCAGTCCTCGGACTGAATCTGTGATACAATCTGTTTGAGTGTAAGCATTCTGAACTTGAGTTTCTGAACTCTGCTGTTTAAATGGCGCAGATCTAGAATAGAACGCAACCCTCCATCCTTCTTTGAAACAATGAAGTAACGGCTGTAAAACCCTGACTCTCTGCTGGGAGGAGAAACCCTTTTTATAGCTCCTTTTTGAAGAAGTGTCAGTACTTCCTGCTCCATAACCAGAGCCTGCTGTGAGCCCACTACCGTAGGGAGGACTCCCTGAAATCTGGGCGAACGAGAACCGAGCTGAATTCTGTAACCCTTTTCTATTATGTGCAGGACCCATAGAGAAATATTTGGCAGAAGTTTCCACGCTGCCAGAAATTCAGATAAGGGAACCAGTCTCTCGAGACTGGCCTCTGGATTTGATTGAACAATCATTTCGGTGCCCTGAAGCGGCGAACCGGCAGGGAACAACCGAACTGACCGTTCTACAACCCTCCTCGGAGGATTGCACAGGGACACTGACACCTCGGCGCCCTGAAGCGGCGAACCGGCAGGGAACAACCGAACTGGCAGCGCTGCGACCCTCCTCAGAGAGTCGCACCCCAGTGGGCGCCGAGGAGAAACGATTTCTCAAAACCGTCCCTCCTTTCTCTCGGCAGGACTTCTTGTCTAAGCTTTATTAGAGATGACGACAGTCCTCTTTTTATTTAGGTCTTGCCTACCTCTAACTAGCTTAGTTCCTACGACCCTCCTCGGAGGATCGTAGGAAAAAGCAGGCACCTCGGCACCCTGAAATGGCGAACCGGCAGGGAGACCGAACTGACTGCTCTACGACCCTCCTCGGAGGATCGTATGGGGACGCTGACACCTCGGTGCCCTGAACGGCGAGCCGGCAGGGAACAACCGAACTGGCAGCGCTGCGACCCTCCTCAGAGAGTCACACCCCAGAGGGCGCCGAGGAGAAACGATTTCTCAAAACCGTCCCTACCCCGGAGGGGACCACCCTTAGAAGCCTGATAGCCTCGGCATCAGGTCTTTTTTTTTTTTTTTGCACTCTATGCCAGTTTCAGGAACACAGATTGGTGAGGAAGAAACCTCTGGAATGCCGCTGAAAGGTTTAGTTTTCTTGAAAGCGGAGCGTCCAGAAGAACAGACATTTTTATCTTTCTTTATTTTTATATATCAGAAAAACGTATACATATAAACACATATATATATATATATATATATATATATATATATATATATATATATATATTCTCGAATATATTCTCGAATAGAGTCAATGCTGACATCCTCACATTCATCTATGTCCTTTAATACTTTACCCACCAGTACTGCCTCATGAAATTTAATTATTATTAAAGATGGCTGGTGGGTAACTTCGGGGTTAAAAAATGATGACGCCGAATCGGGAGAGAGAAAGCTCGCAAGCGTCTCTATAATCCAAGGCACTGTCATACCATGATACTAAATATCCATAACATTACTCTAGTTAGACGTTTGGGTATTAAACACATAAAATAGAAACCGGTTTATTCCACGATCTCGACACCTCAGTGAAAAAAACAGTAGTCCCCGACGAGGAGGTTGAGATACAGAGTTTTCCTGTTTTTTTAGATATATTTCATCTAATAAACTCTTTTTATTGTCACTCTCATAATGTTCAGCTGTCCAGTAAATATTTAACTAGCAACAGCATTAGAAAAACCTCCTTTAAAAAATCTCCTCTTTATTCAACAGAGTTATGAGCTGCCTATTTATTGAAAAATCAAACATCTGCATTTTTATTAATATTTTTATTTGTTTTGTTCACTTTTTCTTAACAAAACACTGACGATACCAATTCCTCGGAACTGGAAATCGCAGCACACTGGATCTGCAGGTGAAAGCTGAGATAGGGTGGGGCCCGTCCCAACGCACGCTGTCAGATCCGTTTGCGAACCCCAAAATGCGAGTCGCCGCCGTGTCTAGGCAACAGCGGGACCCGCGCGGGGAGAGCGAACCAAACCATTCTCCTCAAAGAACGATAGGCAAGAGCGGAGCGTCTTCATAGCTAGACTCATACAATGCTCACAATCAGCCCCCTCGAGGACTAACTGGGCATGCTCCACTCCCAAACAAGCAACACAAAGCTGATGTGTGTCCCCACCCGTAATATAACGAGGGCAGGGAACAACACACCGTCTATAATCTTGCTTGCTCGCCATAATAATGATAGATATATTGGGCTTGACAGACAACAATAAGTAGACAAGGACAGATATACAGAGAGCGCTTGCTGAAGGTGCAGAAGCTGTCGCGGTCTGATTTCAGGGGTGCTTTATAGTTTCCTGGTCTATGACGTCACCTATGTCGTAGTGGGCTTCCATTGGACTGATTTTACACGTGCTTCATGACGTAATCACGCAGAGCGTTCCCACCGCGTCTCAAACGCAGCTCGAGTTCCCTTGAAAGGAAAACTGAGCTTACATGAGATAATTATTTTTGGTATTAAATGAAAGAAAATTTACCACCAAGGATGCATTTATGTAAATAATTTTTAAGTAATATTATTCGAATTTAACACGTTTTCGATTTTATTTTTTTTTTTTTTTTTTTTTTTTTTTTTTATCATTTAAACGTGACTTTTCTTTTTTTTTTTTTTTTTTTTTTTTTTTTTTTTTTTTTTTTTTATTTAACAATCAGGCATACATACAAACAAACCAACATAGTGCAGTAGTGAGCAATCTTGTAAATCCATACTTCCAGCAGTGACAAGAGTGATTTAAGTGTTTAAGTGTGTATGTGTGCGGGTGTGAGTGTGGTTATGTGTATGTGTGTGTATGCGTAAACAAAGTAACCGTTTATTATGTATTACCATTGTTATTACCATCACCATCCCACTTCCCACTACCACCATATTGCCAATATTGTGTTGGTAGATTTTTTACTTCCATCCTTCCTCCTATGTAATAATTGCCATTGTCAATCCTGCATAAAATACGACATAATAAGATAATATAATATAAGATAATATAATATAACCTTCCCCCTCATCTCATCAGTCCATATCTTTTCCTATTTTTTTTTTAATTTTTAATTTTTTTTTTTTTGTGTTATGTGTGTTATGTGCAATGTCTAAGGTGCATTAAAATAGGGAGTACAGTGCGAGAGTGTCTCAAATTGGGACAGAGATGCTGTCCCGTTGAAACCACTTCTCGCCTGTCTAGCCTGCCTTGGTGTTTGTGAGGTTTTTCCATATATCCTTAATCCTTCTTTTTTTTATTTATTTATTTTTTTTTTTTATTCTATGTTGTGGTGCATTAAAAACCCATGAAGAGATAAGGGGGAAGTTATTGCACTAGTGATGACAATGATATCTAATTCTAAAACAGCATTGACAATGGCAATATTGATGATGATAATAATAATAATAATATTAATAATAATAATAAACGACAATGATGATGGCAGTGGTGATCATAACGGTAAGAGCAAAAAACAGCAACAACAGTAGTTACAACAATGAAAAAAAAAAAAAAAAAAAAAAAAAAAAAAAAAAATGAAAATAGTAATCATAACAGTAACAGTAAAGATAGCAATAACAATGATGACAGAAACAAGTTTAAACAACTAATATGAATATTCGTGGGTTGAGTAAGAAGGTGAGAGAAGTCAGAGTTGAAAACAGAGAAAGGATTCATAGCTGTAAGAGGTCAGAAAGTGTTGGACGGCAGGGATCAGTTTCAGATGTGTTATTATGAAGGGGAGATGCGAGTTCCATTGCCATGAAGTCTGTTATAAGATTTTTCCAGATGTTAATGTGTAATTTATTTCTGGTTTTCCAGTTCATGAGGATAGTTTTCTTGGCGATGGCTAGAGCTGTGAGGAGTATTTTAGAGTTTATGGTTTTATCAGTTATTATTGTGAGGTCCCCCAGCAAGCAAAGGGAAGGCGACATTGGGATGTGGCAGCCAACTATAGTTGATAGTGCCTGTGTGACCTCTTCCCAAAAGTGTTTTCGATTTTAATATATTTTAAAATGTAATTTATTCCTGTCAAAAGCTGAATTTTCAGCGTCATTACTCCGTAATGCGTCTTCGGTCACATGAAATCATTGTTGTAAATGGAAGTTGTAAATAAAACAAAGATAACTGGAGGGCGTTTTACAAGAAAATACTATTTCAGTTTTTCTGAAACGTGTTACAAGGAATTTCTTTGCAATTAATTGTGAAATTTACTGGGAATTTCTGAGTGAAAGTTGTTTCTACACTTTGTTTTCAACCATGCTGATTTGGCACTCAAGAAACATTCATTATTATCAGTGATGAAAACAGCTGCACTGCTTAATATTTTTGTGGAAATCTTGATACTTTTTTTCAGGATTCTTTGATAAATAGAAAGTTCAAAAGAACAGCATTCGTTTAAAAACCGATATCTTTAGTAACATTAGAAATGCCTTCAGTTTCAATAATCTTTTAACAATGTATTGTATCCTTGCTGGAAAAAAGTATTGATTTCTTAAAAAAAAAAAAAAAAAACTTTTAGAATGTAATATGTACAGTATAATAAAAAAAGCTTGCCTTAGAGTTTGACCAAAACTGTTTACCTTAGAACTGTATCTTATGCATAACTGTGCATCTTTATAGCAATACATTATAGTCGACCTAACACCTATAATTTTCACAACCAGAAGATTTTGGAAAGACATCCAGCATTATAACATAGCCCACTGAATGCTTTGTTTGTATCAAATTAAATATTTAATCTTCTCTAAGGTCTATTGCTCTCCTTTATATATAATGTTTGGCAGCTTCACACACTTTGTTTTTTCAAAATCTTTCAGAAGCGTCAACAGATAAAAGTGACACTTCTCATTTCTTTCATGACTCCTGAGAAAAATCTGTCTTTTAAGCTTGATTTTTTTAAACTAGCTTTGATACTTCCTTGACAAACATCACAAAGCCCACATAGCACTTAACCTAAGGCCAATCTGCACACTAAAGCAACTGAGGTTCCTTTTAATAAAGTGAACAGATGACACTGTACTGGGTGAGCGAATGTGTTTGCGCAAGATAAATATATGCCATGAATACATGCATAATGAGCTTGATTCGGTCCTTTCCCGCTGGGTTTACTGCAGCACACCTTTCTTTTCTCTCTGGGAAAGTGTAGAGTCTTTATATCTCCTCAACAGCGACTCAATCCATTGGATCAACCCAATCTCACAGGAAACGTAACTCTTGTATGAGGTGGCAATTTCATATGTAAACATATGATGTGAATCATACGAAAATGTACATTTTTTATTTAAAAAAATGAGGGTCCACCCCTAACCCCATCCATAAACACAACCGTCACTGGGGCGTAAGCAGATCGTAACAATTCATACAAATTAGCCACAAATTCGCCAACACGTATAAGATTATATTTGAATGCAACTGTGATGTATGGATCACACAGGCCTCCATTACCTCTAATCACAGCAACACATTTTAACACTAGTTCTGTTACCCATCTACCCCTCCCACAACTCAGATAATTCAAAGATTGTGTGCGTAAATCTAAAACGCAGCGTACGTTAAATCCCAGTGTCACCATTTTAATGATAAAATAAAGTTCTCAATGAAAAAAGGGTCAGTGAATTCATTCTACTTTAGAGATTTACATTTTGGGAGCACAGAACATGCGCACGCGCACACACACACCCACGCACACACACAGTGTTTATAGGCTAAACACCTGCTCTACTGGAGCAATCCATCATAGTGTTCTCTTTTACCAGAACTCTATCTTCACTCTCTTGTTCACTCGTATTAGGATATTAGAAGTTCTATCAAACAAAGACAGGTGCTTAAAGCAGCTGATAATCAATATAATCTCATACGTACTCCAACACAAGTCCACAGCAGGCTTTAAATTGAGAACAGCAGAAAAAAAGGGGGGAAAGCAATTAAACCGTCTTAACAGCAACATTAAGTGTGTTGCTGGATTCAGGATGTCACGGTCGATCTCGCATTGTTGATGAAAGTATGGCGCTTTGACTAAAACACGGCACATCCGCAGTTATCTGGATATGCCTTGCTATTAATATTTCATTACTGAGACGCCGGCAGAGAAACGAGAATCAAATTAGATTAACCTCAGTGAACGTGAAGAGTGTGTGTAAGAGCCATGTGGAACGGAGGAGATTCTTTTAATGAAACAGAGCAAGAATAGTGGGATATTTCTCATGATATCTTTCTGATGTAATGGAGGAAGAGAATCTTTTTAACCTCCATTTAATCTCATTGTCGTTTAAGAGAAACAATTGAGTGGTTAAAGAGATATTATTTGTGATTTATCTTTCTTATAACAAAGCTGAAACAGAAAAAAAAAGAAAAAAGAATGAGCGTTTTAGGTTGTTCATAAATGGCTGGCTGTTTCTGGACATGGTCAAATTACAAAACTGCAATAACAGGAAAAAACACATCATTTTGGAGTTTGCAGGAAACAGACAAAACCTTCCTCTACCGACTCAAGGTCAAGCGGTGTTGTTAACATGTTTGTGTGCGCGCTCTTTGCGCTTCGTGCCGAGTACTTATCGCTCTGTGTTAGAGTCTGATTCAACACTACTTTCCCTCTCTGTGTTCTTTCACTCAGTCCCATCACCTGTTCTATCATGTGCTCAATGTTTTCTCCTCCTGCATTTATCTACCTCATTAGTTCTGATTCAAAATGAAAAGCGCCGTGCTGCCAACAATTTTTCACTCGGAAATTGATAATAAATTTCACTATTAAGATACGGCAAGTATCACAATGAATTAAATATGAAATTTTGAAGCAGAAAGACTGAAATAGCATTTTTTTGTAAAACATATTCCAATAATGTTGTATTTACAAATTCAAAAAAACAATAGGCAACCACCATCTAAGGCAGAATACTATGAAATGGAATCTCATAATTGACTGATATGGAACGCTCTACATAGGTGGCTTCATGTGAAGCACAATGTATACTCCAATTGAATTTGACAGAACTGTCCTCTAATATGCATAAAAATACAAAACAGAAATATTGAATACAAATTTATTTTTAGATCACACTTTTCAGATGAGCATACTCAGCTTTTTTTGGATCATTTTAATAATGAAGTATACGTGCCTTCATTGAAATGCTGCCTATGTAGGCAGCTCATAAGGTTTTGGAACAAAGCTTCAACTCTATAGCCTAGTGTATCATATTTGATACACAAATTTCTAAGGGCTCTAACATGATCAAAACTATTGTACACAATCCACTACATGCCTTCTGCCGTGTGATTCATATAGCATACTAAAAGACCTTTTAGTATAATTCTAAAAATGTTCACCTTTAGGTCGTGGTGCACGTGTCTTTTTGCTGTCATAAAATGATTATTGGGAGATATATAGATATATATATTTTCCCAGTCTTATTTTTTGTCATTGAAGATTTCTTAAAAGCAGTGTTAAAATATAGGCTCATATCGTTCAAGTGAACTCAATATTGTGTATTGTCACACCCCTAATATAGAGTGATAATTGATACTTATACAGTATGCTAACTTTTTGGCCATATAAATACCACTACACCAAATTGCAATTTCCCTTTTGGAAGAGCTCAATACCTATATCATAATATATGAGCCATAAAACCTTGATGAACAACATGTTGAGTAACATATGTATGCATGTTTCTGGCTATTATTTCATATGCTAGGCTTTACAGGGTTAATTTCTCTAAACCAGTGGTTCTCAACTTTTTGACTTGAAGCCCCCCCATTGCCCAATTTAACCCCCCCCCCCCTCCCTCCCTATATTTGTAGTAATACTGCTGCAATTAAATAATTGTAATATATTGTTATTTTTTAATTTAATGATAATACTTTAAGTAATCCTAGTCAGTCCAGTCTCCTTGGTTATCAACCATTACTCAAAACCAACTGTTCATCAAATCTCTCTCATACATCCCACCCAAAACGACACAGAACTTGATTAATATTTCAAGCTCATAAAAGAAAAGCTTTGTGAAAAGCCAGTGCTAATCTAAACCCACAGCTAATCGCTGGCCTCCTTATCTGGCTTATTTATGAAAAGTCATCAATCATTGAATATGTTGATCCTATTTGCACAGCGTGGAGTGATAAATGACATTAAATTCATGAAAAGCAAAAAAATAAAAAGGATGTCAAATTTATTCGCCACTCACTCTGCGTGGGCAGTGAACTCATCAAGAGGGTGATTGGCGATGTCACGGCTGTGCATAATGTCATGAACATGCAATAAATAAATGAAAAATCAAAACTCACGTATGGTACAGATTCCAAAGTGTCCGTGTTGACAATAATTGGGGCAGGACTTGCCTGTGAAAAGAAAGGGAGGGAGAGAGAGATGGATGGAGAGGAAAACAGAAAGAGAGAGATAAAGATCAGAGTGGATTGGAGATGCGTGAACTGGCCTAGTTTTTAAGGGATACATCAGAGCATGATGGGAACCGCTGAGCTCACAGATGCCATGATGAAGAACACAACTTCAAAACAACAGTCGGCAGTAACACCCACAGTCAATGGAACACAACATATTTACATACACACATACACATAGATTGATTAGATGAATGATGAGGAAAAAAATGGCATAATTTCGCGTGTGATCATTGCTGAGGGAAAAAAAAATGTATGACGTGAATGTTGAAATTGTTTGTTTCTCTCTCTCTTTCTCTCGGGTGCTGTTTAGATAGTTTCTGATGACCACACAAAGTCAACGAATCTCTCCCACACAGCACTGAGGCCAGAAATCTTAGTGGGTGGACCTCTATACTGTGCCTTCTCTGTAATTCCATTGACTGTTGTGAAGTCGTCCCCTTGGAATTATAAGGTTCTATCTGCGTTCTGAGCAGTTTTGAGATATTGAGCTTCAAAGTTTTTGCATTACATATAGGAAAATTTATATGGGGAACAAGTTTCTTTCAAACATGAAAATAACAGGGACCCTAAATGTATTCTAAATGTACAATATCAAAATCCTCTCAAATTTGTAAATGGTTTTTTTTGGAATGAGTCAAACGCAGATAGAACCTTCTAATTCTAAAAAAACACTTTTCGCTTAGAATTATAAGGTTCTATCTGCCAAAACATTATTTGAACATTAAATATAAAATTAATGTTGTAACAATGTCTCAACATGTGTTAGAAAGTAAAATTGTATCCCTTCTATGACATTTATTTCATATTTTTTAGCACTTCCATGTATTTAGGACATTTCAAATTAAGCAAGGTAGGTCTAAATATTTTGTCCAGTGCAGAATCTTAATTTTCGTTACCAATTTGGTGGGTAATTAAACACATTATTGCAGAAATTGTTACTTTAATCTTTCTTTTGTTTAGACAGAAAGCAGCTACTGTAATACATCTGAGCAGGACTTTATTCCAGCTAAAGTGGGCCAGGTGAAATGGCTTTCTCTCTAGACATCAGTATGGCTGAAATAACATGCTAACGTTTATTGTTGTAATTAAGACCCCATCAATGAAATTGTTAACTATTTGACCTTTAAGGCTTAAAATTGTAAAAATTAAGACATTTTAAGACTTTAAAAACTACAATAAAATCGACATGCTTCAGCAAATTAATTCATAAAGTTAAATAATCATTGAAAAATGATTCACTGACTATATGATCACAAAAAATGTCAGACTATTTTTTTAATCACACACACACACACACACACTCTCTCTCACTCACACACACACAGTCACACACACACACACACACACACACACACACACACTTTCACACACACACACACACACACACACACACACACACACACACACACACACACACACACACACACACACACACACACACTCACACACACACACACACACTCACACACACACACACACACCCACACACACACTCGCACACACACACACACACTCGCACACAAACACACACACACACACACACACACACACTCGCACACACA
This sequence comes from Siphateles boraxobius, assembly GCF_051911475.1. NCBI lineage: Eukaryota > Metazoa > Chordata > Actinopteri > Cypriniformes > Leuciscidae > Siphateles > Siphateles boraxobius. The sequence continues at coordinate 9,737,511 of NW_027508866.1, forward strand.
CACTCGCACACACACACACACACACCCACACACACACTCGCACACACACACACACACACACACACACACACACACACACACACACACACACACACACACACACACACACACACACACACACACACACACACACACACACACACACACACACACACTCACACACACACTCACACACACACACACTTTCACACACTCACTTTCACACACTCGCGCACACACACACACTTGTATGTTAAATGTTTTTTTTTTAAATATTCAATTTACTCACTGCATATTTGTATAATTCAGATAATAATAACTATAATAATAATAGTTATTAATAATAACCTGATTCATAATTAATAATAATAACCAATACACTATAAAGAAAATGGCCAAATTGAAGCCACTTCATAACACTACACAATTTAGTGAATATTTAATTTACTGTAAATGTATAGCATTCTGCCTTTATGGGGTTTCTTTTTGTCTTCAAGGAAAAAGCCGGCGACATGACATATAAAGTTGATTCTGATTGGTCCTCTTCTGTGCATTCGAAGTGCTGATTGGCTCACGCAGATAGAACCTTATAGAGCCAAGTTAGAGTTCGATTTTGTAGATAGAAACTTTTTGTTTTTTCAATAAAAGTCCCACAATGTACACAACTTAAAAAAACACATCACATAATGTAAATAAGTTGTCACAGAATAAGAATATGTGAATAACTCAATTTTGACAAAAATGTCAGATAGAACCTTATAATTCCAAGGGGACGAAGTGTAACCCCTTCATTAGCCTTTATTAGAAAATATTTGATCATTTTACACAGCATAATGTACAGCTGCAGAATTCACCGTAAAGTAACGATATCTGCACAGTTAGGCTAATTTACCTTAATAATGATGTCTGTGGTCCTGGAGGCAGGAATAAATCATGTGTAATTTCTGCAGACCACAAAGACCTAACAAATATTTTTGTTTTACTATATTTAAAGGAACGAAAACGCACAAAAAGTATTCTCATCGCTTCATAACATGAAGGTTGAACAACTAGTCACATGGACTTTTATTTAACAATGTTTTTACCACCTTTCTAGGCCTTGAAAGTTGCAATGACGTTGCTGTCAGATTTAATCGAAAATATCTTCATTTGTGTTCTGAAGATGAACGAAGGTCTTACAGGTTTAGAACGACATGAGGGTGAGTAATTAATGAGCGGATTTTCATCAAGTGCTACGTTTGCACTTAAACAACCCCATCCATGCTTCCATACACAAACAAATACACACTGATGTTAAAGGGGAACTATGCAGTTTTTTTTAGCTTAACTGAACAGCTTCGGAGTTATTGGAATGGTTATATTACTTTTTTCGGGTTGAATGGTGGCCGTCTCGCAAATAATGCAACGTACATGTAACTTTGTTGATGTCATCTGGCATTTTGTAATGTTTACATTACACTCAAAAAACACAAATGAAATTATACAGTGGGCCTAGGCTATAGCCTATTTCCTTGTAATTTAGCTGCAATCATGTAAAAATGTTATAAGCCATCAAACGCGGTAGGATACTATATTATTATAAAGTGCAGAGGCCGTGAGTGCAGAGACAGTCTGCGTGAGTGGTATTTATGACAGTAACGTTAAATACAAGTACACTAGAGCGACTCTAGGGGTCACTGTTTGACAAAAACGGAATTCCTGCATAGTGTGCCTTTAATATCTTAGATGTGAACGTTAACAGCTCAAATATGAATCAAACTCACAAATATAACTAAAATAAATCACTTAAAAGGCTTAATCCCAGTTACTACTAGGTAAACAGCAGGACAACTTTCATTTAGATAAATGTCCTCATGAAGTGTAATTGCTGTTAAGTAATAATCCACAGTATTACTGTGAATATGATGTCAACTACCACGATACCACTTTTTCCAGAACGTGTCCGATAGCCATATTTTTATTTTTAGTACTTGCCGATACCTGTTTTGGAATTTAATATTGGGCAGAGAAACCAAAAGAATATGAATCAAATTATTTGGCTGAGCGAATAGATATTTCCTTCAGTTATTTTCATTCCTAATTATGCCTGTTAAAATGTATTGTAGGAGCTACTGTTACTTTCACTGTTCATATTATTGCTCTATCATATTTAAGGAATCTGTAATTTAATAGGACAGTGTACCTTTAGAGCTGCTTCAGCACGACTCAATCAGTCAAGAACGGTGAGCGATTTTCTCTGTCTTTTGTGTTAGATTAACATTGAGGTAAAAGACAGCAGATGGTTTATTGTCACTTTAAGAGCTGCACGTATCCAACACACTGTTACACATGTTCTTTTCAACTGTTCACGTTCACTTAAGACATAACCGACAAGGTTTCACAAGGATACTTGCCTATACGGGCGTTTTGACATAATTTTGTGTGAATTTGTCTACATGAAAGAGAACACGATTTAATAAGCTATTCGCTCACTAACTGAGAGGCAGCATTCTGGGCGCGCGCTTCGGATGTTTGCCAGCAGAGAACTTTTGGAAAACATCATGTGATTACTGTACCGCCTTCCAGTAATGATGTAGGGAACCAGTCGTCATACATAAATCATGTAACAGTTCTCACTTGCACATATGATTTAGGTGTCAAATGACGCATGTGTGCTGAGTGAACAATCAGCAATCAAGAGCATGCAAGAAAGCTCTTTCTCTCTCTCTTTACTGTCAAGTTAACGTTAGTAATATTCTCCTCATTTTACTTGCTTTGCTATTGCCATATCAGACCAAACTACAAACTTTCAAAACTATAGTCATTTTAAACTGTAATAGTACTTCACATTTTTCTTACTGTATTTTTGATCAAATAAATGCAGCCTTGGTGAGCATAAAAGACTTCTTTCAAACATTAAAAATATTGAAAAATCAAAAAATGTCTAGTGAAATCTGCATTCGAATTTCATCGTGACTTGATTCTGACACACATTTCTCATTCTTTCACTAATAGGGGGAGGGGGGATCAACGTCCTTCAACTGAGCACTTTAAATAGAATACGAGTTCAGCAAAAGCTAAAACTGCATATCTGAAAAGATAATAATGCATATCTGATGATGTCATATGATTTGCCTGCATGACTGAATGTCTTTTTCATTTTCTTTGTGTTCTTTCCTTGTACAGTTTTTATATTTTTATTTAATGACAAAGTTAGTGAGGAATGAGTGGAGGACTAGTTTCTTGAAGCACTCACATCATTTGCATTAGTCCCACAGTTCAACATGTCGAATTAAAGTTTTGCAACTGTGTGGCTGTTCTCGCTTCCACTGATGTCAAAAACATTTCACAACTTTGCATTAGGCTAAACAACAGCCATTTGTTCGTCGAAGCAAGTAAACCCAAGCACTATGGCACTCTCAAAACATTGCTCTGTTGTTGGAGAATCACGACCAGCCAATCACAGCAACACTTGCTCAACCAATGGCGTGAGTTTGGAGTGGGGCTATCTGGTCTTCTGACCAATGGCAGACCTGTGTTTTAGGAAACCTGATTGAAAACAGTCATTATTTTTGTAATTCTGTTTGTTACCAATAGAGGCACACCACCTTTAACAATAATGAAAGGTGGGCTAGCACACTCCACAAACTCATTCAGCTGGAGGTTTATCACAGACACATTAGCATTCAGAGATGGCCTACTACACAAATCCACAGGGAGATACAGCCGGCCTGTAGCGGCGACTGAAGATCGATCGACAGCAAAGATTGAGGCTGTACCTGCTTACTGCGCACTGACTCTAATTACATTAATACATCTCCTGCTTTGAGAGCTACAGCCTCAATCACACCGGGACCGGAGAACAAGAGAGATGTGTTGGAAAGCACACAACAGAGAGGAAAAACCTCATTAAAAGCTTGAGCTTTACCACTGAGGTTTGAGACACAAAGTCAGCTTGAGTTCACACTAAACAATGTGTTTGTTTTTATCCCAGTAAAGCATGACTTATGAAATAATAATCGGAAAAATCCTTCTTTCTTTTTTTTTATGGAAATGTTTATCGATCCTTAAAAAATTGTACATACATAATTTGCATATTGTTTTTTGTTGATTATTGGGTTTGATACATCAGGCTTTTATGGCTCATGTAGTATGATATAGGTAGGAAAATATCAAGCTCAAATCTGGAGGAAAAAAAACATCTCAGAGAACCCAAATAAGCAGAAATACCCTCGTGCATTTGCTGAAATTTATATGGCCAAACAAGTAAGATGAAAATCTGAAAGCTTATAATCATTGAGATTTTATCTCAGAATACTTACATAAAGGCATATAAATATCAGTTGTCACTCTATAGCTCTCAATAATGTCTTAGTAAGATGATATTTAAATGATTGGTTTTATGAACAAAGTTTTTACTGTGGGGGCAAAACAAATAAACGTTTCTCACAAGCATGATGTATCATAATTGATACATTTCAACACTTTTTTTCTAAAAATGATGTATGGATAATAATGTGCTTCAGTTCAGCAAGTATTCATGTGGAAATATAACTTACAATATAAAATTGATTCTTTCAGTTACTTTGTAAAAATCAGTAGATTTCACAGTAAAAAAACATGTGAACCACACACTGAAGGTGGACATTTTTAGTATGATACTAAAAGTCCTTTTACTTGCTAAGAAAGTATAAGCTATCAAACAATCAGACAACAGATTTTTCAGCAAAGTTTTGATCATGTTGATAATTTAGAAGCCTTAAATATGACACAATATGCTTTATATGGTTAAGAAGATCCCACATTTTGTGATGAATGACAAGGCAGGATCAACAACAGAAATGTGCCATCTACTGTAGCTGGAGCTATTATCTACTGATGAGGTCCATCACGGCATGGCAGACAAACATTAAAGAGATTAAAAGATAATTGCAGCGTTATCTCAAAATATGACAGTTTAATGGTCGGAAATAAAAAAGCAAACAGAACGTAAATGAGCAAAAGCTAAGTTTAATATCTCCCTGGATGACAAAGAGCAATAATGGCCATTTCAGAAAGCGAGTCATAAAGAGGCCGTCCCCTGAGACACATACACTCAGAAAGATGACTCCAATTTTCAACTAGGATGACATTGCTAAACTACTAGTCATAAGCGTGAAGAGGGCTTTTGCATATTGCAGATTTGAGTTTATATTAAATGATCTTGAATATTATGTTGATAATTCTGAGCTCTGTAATGCCAAATCACAATTTCAATTTGAACCCATCATTGTTAAAACGCTCCTGCTAGGTAGTACAATAAATAAACATGACTGCATTCATCAATATGCAAATGATATGCAGATTTATTTTAGATTAACACCAGACATCAAGTTCAGCACTCTGTCTGACAGTACAATATTAACTCTATGGATGTGGGTGTCTATGAATTTTGCTACAGAGATCAATATAAAAACAGCACATCCGGAAATTAATTTGGGTACCTTGGCTTGAATAATTAATGCTGAAGATCAAAGACAAAATCCAGAATCGCTGAGTCATTATGTTCTTTATGAGGCTTTGGTGTATCTGATGACCTCATACTGAAACTGAATGTGGTTCAGAATAACTAAAGGTTATCCGAAGGTGTTAGGAAGTCATTTTTTGATCTTATCACCTAAACACAGACACTTGGACATCAAATAGAATCCAAAATGACAATGCTTTATCAGAAGTGTTGTGCATGCAAAATTGCTCTTTGAGGAATAGAGAATGAGGTCATGACAGCTAACTGTGATTCAGAGTCTTCTATATTGAAGTTTCTCAAACCATTGAGGGAATTTATTTGCGCATTCATCGGCAACAGGGGCAGTGGGATGCTGGACTAACATGTCTCATGTCAATAGTGCTAATGTAGACTAGACTGAGGAAGCTGACTAGAGGAAAGACAGTGAAAAGGGACCAGTGCTAAATGTACACAGACAACATCTACTCTCGATGTAAATACGTACTGCAAAATACCTAGCACTTAGTTAAAACCCTGGCTGGGCAAAACAGACAAGATTTGAATAAATCTTAGTAGAAAAAGATTTTCAATGGGCACACACTCTTTGTTGATGTGTCCATTAATTCACTCACAATGGAAGTGGATGCTGCCTGTTTCCAGCGTTATCTGTGTGTAAGTGCTCGCAAACACATGGATGCAGAGCACGACCGGCTCTTTCAGCCAGCGCTCACGTGGCCCAGGATAGAGGTGAGGGCATTACATAATCAGCTTAACACACAGCTCTCAATAAACATTAGGGGATAAAAAAATGATTTGTGCTTTAAAAATGATACAGCATGATAGAATTAAATTGTTTTTAAGGCTAAAGATGCAAGAAATAGGTAAGATGCTGTGTCTGAAGTGTGTGTGCGTGTGTGTGTATGACGTAGGGCAGACCAGCTTTGCAGTGTTTGGTAAAGAGAGCACGAACACAAACATCTTATAGGCTTATTGTGGAGCCAAACTGGGGCAGGCTTTCTGCTTTCAGCATCTTCGTGCCTCTGCAGAGTTGGGAAAAGTCTTGGTACCCAGAAGTGTCTGTTTTCAGCGTATCAGCATTTTAGGGCAGGTAGAAAGTGCTCGGGTTGAAACTCAGTTTATGACACTTTATGTAACTTAAAAGACACGTCAGAATTCTCAAATACTTTTTTCAGCTAGTGTGAGTGTTTTGAGAAGTCTTTAATGTTGCGTGTTGTGGCACATTGCAAATGTTTATGAGATCCAGACCACTGATCAGAAAGCCATATCGCCTAGAAAATGGGTGTGAAGTGCATTGCTACTCAGGCAAAACATGATTAATACAGCGTGGCGTACCTAGGGACGCCATCAACACTGAGGTTAATTGTGTGTTGATAAGCACAATGGAATAATTACGGTTGTCCTTATGAGTGATAGCAATTCACCTTAGATGTTAAAATTGTACCTCTGTGAATAACATACCAATTGTAAACTTCAATTAAACTACTCATCAGACATTCCTAATTTGATTTAAGGTATATCAAATTACCAGATGAAAAATACCCTTTAGTGAAACAAAGAAACCAGTCATGAGCGTTTAAAAATATAACTGAATGAAGATTAATTACTACTGACCATTTTGCTCTTAGAAAACAGTGTAACAGCAATGGGTATTTGCAAACCGCAGTAGAGCAAACAACTTCAAATTACTCCAACGAGTTGGTTTTTTGCTTAACCAAACGTCAAAGATGACGATAAAAAATGATTGGTATGCAGATGTGTTATGTGCCGCTCAGAGAGGTCTTGCAAATGCGTTTAGAGAATCTGCTCTTGTCCCACTTTACCACTCTCAATAATTCAGACCACAGAAACTATACATAGAGCTACCACACCACAGTCAATAATGCACAAGAAAAAAAAAGTCAACAACAACAGCCTTAAAAGAGCTGAAAACCACAGAGACACCAACTCAAAGAAGCATCCAAGAGCAGCAGACAGAGGCACCCCATATAAACACCAATACATATAATAGGGTTTTTATTTTAATGCTTACATTTTTATTTATAACTACTTTACTAAATAAAAAAAAATGAATAGTAATAATACCATTCATCAATTTGGGGTCATTTTTAAAGAAATTATTAATATTTTTTTTCAGCAAGGATGAAATGGATCAAAAAGACATGTATAGACACTTATGATGTTACAACTTCTATTTCATATAAATGATTTCTACTCAAAGAATAAATAAATTCCACAACAATATTAAGCAGCACATTCACAACTGTTTTAACATTAATAATAATAAAGAAATGAATCAGCATATTGAATGATTTCTGAAGGATCATATGACACTGAAGACTGGAGTAATGATGCAGAAAATTCAGCTTTGCCATCATAAGAATAAATTACATTTTTAAATGTATTCAAATGGAAATCAAATAAATTCAGCCTTGGTAAGCTTGAGAGACTTCTTGCAAAGACGTTTAAAAAATCTTACTGACCCTGAAACATTTTTAATTTTCTCTAATTTAGTTATATATATACACACACACACACACACACACACACACACACACACACACACACACACACACACACATATATATATATAACTATAAACTAAATTAGGGAAAATTAAAAATAATGCTTTACGATCAGTACGATTTTTTAAATGCTTTTGGAAGAAGTATATATGACATATGTCATTCTTATGAATTAATCAAATGTATTGCAATTAAATAAAATGAATGAGAGGAAAAAATGGCATATATGTATGGGTCTTTTTTTAATCCCTAAATATTAATATTCAAATTATTGAGTGCTGGTAAACACACAAAAACAAAATAATTTGCCACTGGTCCTATAGTAAAAGTATTGGTCTAAAGTGTCTCTTGGTGACTTTCTCTGAACGGAAAGATGATCAGAGAGAGATCTAACCATGTCCAGTCAACAGTTTGAGCTGAAAGGTGATTGAAAACCACTCTCAGCCTACACACACAACGTCCCCTAAGCCGTATACATCACACTAGACTGCCACAGAAGAGCACAGTGGAGGTGTTTTCATGTAGAGACAGGTGGTGGAAGCAAAGCCACACGGTCATTTCTCTCTACCCTTCCTGTGTCTGCCATCACATTACCAATCACTAGACCAATCTTAATATGTAAGTGTTAAAATCCATCTAAATTGGTAGCATCATCCTCTTCAACTCTAGTAATGAGAAATGGGTCAAAACAAATGTAATGAGGATCTTACAATCAGCAGGCAGAACAATCCTTTTCAGACAAAACACAAAATAAGTGTCACATGCACTGAATAGCTTTAGATTTAACGCAGGAAGTACCACATGAATGACACACACACACGCACGCACGCACACACACACACACACTAATTACTATAAGCCATTCCATAGACAATGACTTTTAAACTTTACAAACTTCATATTCTATCCCCTACCCAACCCATCAGACATTTTCAAAAAACACATCACTTTAGTATGATTTATAAGCCGTTTTCCTCATGGGGACCAAAAAAAAATTTCCCCACAAGTTATAAAAATTTACTGGTATTCCTATCCTTATTTGATCCCCATGACGTAGGAAATATCAGGTAGACACACACACACACACACACACACACACACACACACACACACACACACACACACACACACACACACACACACACACACACACACACACACACACACACACACACACACACACACACACACACACACAGAGGGTCTTCAGACTGCAGCGTCCAGCTGTGTTTGTGTACTAATAGCCATGTTGTGAATAAAAAGTGATTTCAGCACACAGCAACAAAAACAACAAGAAGATCAGAACAGGGGCTCCAGGGGTAATACGCACTTACAGAAGAAAAACACACCTTATGGCTACAGCAACATATACAGCAGTCATTGATAAAGACCACTTGATAACCAAATATTCAAAAATCACCTGCATTCATTCAAAACCAGAATATTATCTGTCCAGCTGGCGTTTAAAACAGTTTTCAAACATACAAATTCAATGGGTTTCCTCTAATGGTGTTGGTGAACTGATACATTTCCATTACTTTTCCAGTTGACTGTGATTATCTTTTTTACTGGAATTTTTTTATTTATTGTTTTTGACTTCTGACCAAGGCTGCATTTATTTGATCAAAAATAACAATCAAAACAGGAATATCGGCAACAATTATTCAAGTTTAAAACAGCTGTTTTATTTTATTTTATTATACAATTAGATTTATTCCTGTGACAGCAAAGCTGACATTTTCAGCATCATTATCCAGTCTTCAGTGTCACATGGTCCTTCAGAAATCATTCTAATATGCTGATTTGGTGTTCAAGAAACATTTATTATTATTATTAATGTTGAGAACAGAATGTGCTGCTAAATATTTTTGTGGAAACCATGAAACATTATTTGATTCATAAAAAGTTCAATAGAACTGCATTTATTAGAAATAGAATTCTTTATTAGCATTATAAATGTATTTACTGTAACTTTTGATGAAATGAACGCATCCTTGCAGAATAAAAGTATTAATTTCTCCCCAAAAAAAAAAATTCTTACTGATCGTACACATTTTAACGTACATTTATTAGTTTCCGTAACTTTTTCAGTCCCGAAAAACACAAGCTTTCTTTTAACTTTTAACAAGCCCTTAACAACTTAAACCCGACTTTGTTCGCTTTACTCCTCATATCAGATTACCCATAATGCACCTGTCCCCTCACACTCCTGGTACCTAGCCCAGCTGTCACCGGTTACCTGGTACGGCTCGTGCCAGTTGTGAGGATGGCAGCCGCAGTCGGTCCACAGATCGCAGCTCCCCCCTTTGGCTTGCAGCACGCCGCGGCTGGGACTCCTCCAGGAGCTCTCGGAGCGCGAAGCCGTGAGTTTGGCCCTCTGACGGGGCAGAGTTGAAATGGACGGGGAGGATGAGGGCCGGTAGTTGTATCCGTGCTGTGGTTCATGCTGCCAGCTGCAAGAGCAGGGCACCTCGTCCCCTCCGCGATCTCCCACGTGCCCGTGCATCTCCACACAGCAGCTCTGCTGCTTGCTCAGGTAAGCTGTCATCCCCAATGTGCGCTCCTCTCCTCCTCTTGCCCTGTGTCTTTCACCTCCCTGTCTCTCCATTTGTATCCCGGTGCAGGCGGCAGCAGCAGAGGACGCAGCTGTGGTGAGCAGCACTCCTCTGGGCGGTATCTGAGCAGTGTGCTCTTGACAGTGAGAGAGCTAGTGAGAGGGTTCTGTGTGTGTGTGTGTGTGTGCGTCAGAGAGAGAGAGGGAGAAAGCTGGCTACTTGTAGACACTAGGTATGTTTTAGTTAGGAAGACGTCGAGAAAGAGCACAAGAGGGAATAAGAGAAGAAAGAGAGGTAGACGAGTGCGTTTGTGTGTATGTGAGGAAGCTCTTTGTCAATTGATGATTTGACTGGCGGTGTGTCTTGACAGCATCTCTGCTCAAGGCAGAAGCAATCAAACCCTGAACAGCTGGGGACCCCAAACCCCAATCAGACAGACGGATGTCTTACTGACAGCTGCACTTTTTCAACATGATAAAATCATTCAAATGATCTCTTGCAGCAAGCTCAAAGCAAACGAAAAGCTCGCAGCTATTCCAGAGACATAAGCCACATAGCCAGAAGGAAGACAGAAATGTATAAACAGTACAAATTGAACTAATAAGTGTTCTAAATCCTCCTTAGCATTTGAAAAAAAATCACTGTAACACAGTGGTTTAATGCTTTTAATAAAGCAGCGGCAATGGCAAATATGATACAACAAACCCAATTTTCAATAAATAGTTACATATTTTAATAACCAGATAATAATACAGTTAATTAACCTAATTAACCTGCTTTTCCAGGTTGCCAAGCGATGCAGCAAACTTTAATGGCCCTGTCTCAAATGCACACTTCATGTGGAGTTGTGGTCCTGTGGCCTTTGCTTTTAGATCAGTGAAGTCGACAAGACCGTAGTGTGTCTCATTTGTCACTTTAGTCTCAGAAGGGCCCTCAAGCATCACCTTTGTTCCCGCAATGCAGAGTTTTTCTGAGCCTGCCCTGGACTGGTGCAGACTTCACAAATGAATATTACCTAACAGAGTATGCAGTAAAATATGGATTAATTAACTAAACTGAATTAAAAAGATTTTAACTGATTCTAACTATATATATATATATATATATAACAATAATAATAATATATTAATAAATCTTTATATATATATATATATATATATAAGACTAAAAAGCTGTTAGCAACAACTTCAGTGGCAAAAACTGCATTTTAAATAATTTACACAAAATAAATTAATAAACGTATATGCAATCTGTGTAGTAGGCATTTCAAACGAGAGGATAATTAATGCAGCAGATTGGCCGTTATTTGCATTTTAAGGGTGTGATAAACAAAAGTAAAGGATATTTTGAAATCCATAATTCAGCAGCAGAAACACAAAACTGCAAGGAACAGCGGAGCTACAGCCTGTAGCCTGTGGATCACTGAGCCTCATTAATTCAATAAGATTTCTATTTATAACCAACCTAGTCACATTTAATCAAAACAAGGGGCTTTATGCTCAGCAACTGATGCTTAACTGCTTAAGTTAAACCATCCAGCTACATCAGAATCAATCCCAGTGTGCTGCACTGTCTGTCCGCTCAACCAGTGTACATTATCCCCACCTACTGGCCACTAGCACACTGTACAGCTCAGTAAAAATATCAGCCAGTTTATCTTCACAGAGGCATTACCAGTGCTAAATATTTGTTTAGGATTCACTATTTAGCTGTGTGGTTGTAAATTCTGATTTAGTAATCCTCCCTCACATAGTGTCTCCCAGCTGGCAGTCAGCTTAGAATAAAATTAATAAAACATACTGAAGGTTGATGATGAAGGCTTTAGCGATTAGTTCAGATTGTGTGGTTGTGTATGCATTCTAAGTGTCTAAATGCCAGTTAATCATACAGTATTTCGCATAATTAACAATCTCTGTGGAACATTCAATTTATCTGAACCTACAATTAAGCAGGTTTCACTCCGCCCACATTCCAATTAAATTCTTGTGACATTTTACATCCCACCTGCAGGGCACACGAACAGCATCAAGCTCTGCTAATGGGTTTGAACAGAATGTGGATGTAATGAGGTGCTTTGACAAAAAACAAGAAAGGAAATGCCGCCCAAACTCACCCTGATGCGATTTGTTATGAGTTTATTTTTTGATGGTAATAAAGCAATACCATCAAAAATGTCTGTCATTTTTGTGGTCAGGATGTGCTTCAAAAATCTTTAGTATTCTCGGAAAGAAAGACATATAGGTTGTAAATTATTTTTTAGCTGAGCTAGGATATCATATATGAACTCCAAATTCATATGACTTTCTTTTTGAGAACACTAAAGATTTTAGAAAAATAGTAATTAATTTCTGAGATGATAACTGGATGCCATTGACATGGAATATGATTACAACAATGCAACTTGCAACTGTATAAAGACATTAACAAAAATTGTAAATATAAGGCAGTATCATGTATAATCTCTGTACGCAGTAAAAATTAAACTATCATTCCATTCCTAACATAGCCAATTGTAATTTTTACAGTTGTCATGAAAATGGTAGGACAGAATTATAATGCACGAATAATGTATATTTGAAATGTGTGAGCCAAGTCAGTTAAACAGTAGCTAAAGCATCCAGTGGGAAAATGTCAGCCATTTCCAATTCCCAAATGAAAGCGTTGTGCGTTTTCTACCACACTTTTAACATGATGACAAACACCACTTTTCACTGTTAATGCTTGAAATCATGACAGCCTCAGGATGCCTGTGTGTGTCTGTGTGAGTGAGTGTGTGTGTGTCATGTGTCAATGACAAATGCTGGTCATGGGTGCCGGCAAGCTGTGATACCATGTCATCGAGATAATCCTTTGTATAATACTGTTGAAAATGTCATAAGATGCTATCAAATGAATTTTCCCACCTTTCACCAGACAGACCATCAAATGACAGGTGGTCAGCCCTGACATTCACACACGTCACAGTGCCCACTCAAGCAGCTTTACTCACAAGGGTGAGAGAACATGACACCTACTGTATGTGGAAGCCTTTCCCCACACACTACACTGCTCACTCACATAACGGCAGATACAATTAGCAAAAGGGTCCAAAAAGACTGATGTAGTTGACTAAATACTAATAAATTAGATTTATTTATATTGTATGTAAAACACACTTTATATACTATTTACTATTAGATAATTATATGTTGACAAAAATATTAATTATATTTTACAATTTATTTTATTTCATAATTATAATATATTAATAATTTAGTATTAACACACATATTTAAAATGAATATAATAATAAAATATTTGTATTTTAAATGATATTTATTTAGGCTATGATAGCATGAATATTTTGCTGTTTTTCTACCTTCATATTTCTAACAAACCTGAAAAAAAGCTTTCAAATACGTTTTTGCGTCTGTGTCCAAGTAAAAGTCATTAGATGATGCACAAATCACAAAAAATGTTTTATTTAGTTGACATTTGAATGTCTTGGATTTGAATGCCGCATGTCACTTACATCAGCGAGGTTTAGACTATCGTTCTGACAAATCAATTCAAAACGCTTAATGTTACAGTTCTTATTGTAAAAAAAGATAAAATCCAAATGGCAAGTATTCCCATTTTAGCATTTACTCACCAAAGCCAATTTTGACTTGCATTTGGCACTTGGTGTTCATTTTGGACACATGAATTCAGGGAGCTGGAGCTGTTCTAGAAGGCACAATGGATGATGAAATATCTTGCTCTATAATTCACACTTCAGGCGCTGGGAGTGTCTGGGATCAGGGTTCTAATTAAAAGCCCCATCTCTCTTGCAGCTCTTAATAGAAGTGAAGTACTCGGGCTACACGAATCTGAACTCTCACAGGAACCGAGAGACGCTCTTCTCTCTCGAACACTGCTCTCAGTAATCAACCCTCCGTTTCTTCGTGCTGTTCCAAAACTGTAAATACACACACACACTTATGACGTGTCAAGAACTCCCACTCTTCAGAACCAGCAAGATCCCCACACAAAAGTCAAACCCACTTTGCAGTTTAGTTTAAGCAGCTGATTGGTCCTGTCAATGTGTGACAGGTCATTTATTGCTTCAGTGAAAGCCATTATGGTCCAGAGCTCATCTCTCCTTTACCTCAAAAAGAGAATGACCATATGCTGAGAAAGTCTATACACAGTCTGACACGCACATGTTGGACCTCAGTTCGTCCTTAATAGGCTTGTTGGGGGAAAAAGTAAAACGTATTAATGTAAATGACCACTGAAATAGCGTTACCGGACACCTGAGAACATTTCTCTATCATAAAAGTGCATTCATTTATTTTATTACCATAGCAGGATGGTATGGTGTTAATCTGACAAAAAAAACAAACAAAAAAACAAGCATAAACAATCTCAGTTTGTGAAGACATGGCAAGCTAAACTAAACTAAACTAAACTAAATATCCCATGGGCCAAGGCAAAACAATGTTCATGGTTTCTGGTTGTCCCTTGTGTGCTGTTGTTGTAGTTCACATTTACCACCACAAGGTGGGGCTACAAAATCAGTCTCGGTCCTTAGATTGTTTCTGGCACTTTAAAAGCAATACACACAGTGATTTAACACACATTTTGTAAAATAAAAATCCATTGTCCGCTGCCGTATGAAGGATCGAGTAGGTACTGTAGCTCTGCTGAAAGCTTTTTTCTGAGTGTCAACTGCAGGTGAAAAGTGAACGATTTTTACTCACTGGGAAAAGTAATGTGTCAGGATCCGCAAATAAAACTGTTGTACAGCCTCTCTGTCAGAGAACAGAGTGAGGAATGATGGTTCAGTCATTTGCTCGTGGAGCACATCAGTTCGTGCCCATTAAAGGCAATGGGAGCTACAGAGAGTGTGCGAGTTTACTTTACTGGTTTCAACTTAGCTCAGCAGTTATCGTAAAGTTCGACAGAGTCTGACAGTCATCAACTGAAGTGACTAACTTTGGTCTGTGTTTAACACATGCTAATAACTAGGAGCTCAGGAGGTGCTCAATGTACTGTATACACAGCATGCAAAAATAATCAGTTAAACAGTACATTTTTGGACAAAACTTCAGTGGAAATTAAATAACGGTAAAACCTAACAATAAGGTTTCATTAGTTAACTACTTTAGTTAACATGGGTTAAGAATGAACAAGACTTCTACAGCATTTATTCATCTAAATTACAACATTTGCTAATACAGTATTAGAATCAAAAGTTGTGTTTGTTAACATAAGTCAATGCACAGTGAACTAACATGAATAAACAAATGCACGATTATACATTAACTAATGTTAACTAATGAAACCTTGTTGTAAAGTGTTACCCAAATGATTATAAAGATCATCTGAACAGAGCTTTTGGTGTACCAGCTTAAAGGAGAGCTAAAGGCTGCTAAAATAACCATCTGTGCTTAAACCAATGACCTGGCCTCAGACTTACCAACCGCACCACTTCACTGAATTATGGAATAAGAAGTCCTGGAAGTTATGAGGACTTCCTCCTGGGTTTTGCTAATTGGATTTTGGAGGAGTGCATGGAACCCAGGAGCAGAGGGTGATCTTAAAAAAAGGAAAGTTAAACAGAGGAGTGACTATAATTGAATATAAGGGGCAGAGAGGTTAGCTTTGCAGATAGAGGATAGAGAAGCAGTGCCAACACTTACTTTGGGGAAAGAGCTTTAGAGCTTTTTGCTGGATCCAAGAAGAGATTCCCTGAACCTAGCCTATGGCCACTGCATTAAGCACCACCAACGCCATAATAATCACCATTAGTTTTCACTAAAAGATAGTTTCAGCTCCTTAGAGACTGTGTCAACCCTCAATGGCTTGTTCCTTTTCCTCAGGGCCTTAATGTCCTCATATCCTTTACATCTTGTCAATTTGTACCTTAACTACACTTCAGCTATATCTACAAATCTTTGTTTTCTAAAGAAAATGCAGGTCTTTGCTTGTGCGGTATACTCACCGCCACAGCTGTTGCAATACAGTTGCAAAAATAAGAGGTTCTTAGCGTGTTGCTATGTAGTTGCTAGGATGTTACTTAATGGCCCAAGTCTCTATTATATTCTGGTATCTAGATATAGCTAGGTCCTTTCCTCTGTGGGAAATGTTGTAGTTTTTTTGCCAATTTTATTGTCTTTGAAAAATAATAGCACACCAATTTGCGAGAGTGGTAAGATTGATGCTTGCATATCCAGCCTAAAATACATAAACCTCTCAACGTGTCTATTCTGCATAACACTGGCTCCAGGCTGCACATCCAACCTCAAATTGTTTTAACACCCCTGGCGTCCTTTTAAAGACAGAAGACAGCTCTTACATTGATTAGTTTCATTAGTCTCTTTTCCACTGGACTATGTTTCTGAGTGCTGGCAGCGTCTGTGACTGATGTTTCAAAGGCTAATGCACGGAACGCTTCTGGTCGAGAGCCAGGCCTGGGCAATCAACTTCAGAAATTATAAAACCAGTTCAATGGTTCAATAAAATTGGGAGGGAGGCTTAATCCACCAGAGAAAGTGAGTGAGAGAGCTTAAAATGGTATTATCTAACTAAAGCGAGAATGCGGTTTAAAGGACCTACGGAAAATTGTGAACAATTATTCCTCTTAAGTGGTTTGGTTTTAAATAACAGTCTGGCTATTGTCTGAGATACACCATCTACAAGCTTCTGTTATGGGATAACATGCTGGTTTACTTGTTATAGACTTGATGGTTAAACCGAATAAATAGCTGCTAACCTGACTGCAACTCCTTCTGTGTCTCTTTAGAAGTCTCTCAGCCAAACTTTGCTTCCATTTACAGATGGTGACGAGAGACGGCCACATAATGGGCCCCAGATCAGGAGCCTTGCTCTTCAGGGCCTCCATGCTGAGCCGTTTGTGAAGCGGTCGTAAGGATTCAACTCGAGGAGGGGCGAGAAGGTTGGGCGCGCTTCCTCGGTGGAACTTCTCCCGAAAAAGGCCATTATTCACCGGCATGTAGCTCATGGCGGATGGCAGTTCGCCCAGCAAAGCTGGACAATGTGAAAACTTCCACAAAAACCTCTGTCAAATCAATGGACAGCTTCGCAACAAGGTCACCCTAACACTGATACAATGTACATATCCGCAGCCCGGTGGAGCCAAGCCACAATAAAATGGACTTTTCAGTGCTGGTGGCTAATAAACAAACAAATCTATTGATTCTTTAGAAAAGCCAAAAGTCGGTCAAATTTCAGAAGCCAAATCCAGCGGCTTTGGGTGTGTAGAGGACGGTTAGTACTCCAGGCTCAGATAGGCGTGTTAACTCCCGAACAAATCACTGTGCTGCTCGGATAGACAGCAGCGGTCCCAGAAGTCTGTTCATCCTTGGATGAGTATCTCCTTCCATCAGGGGACAGCGTATGTGAGTAGAATGTCTGAGATGGAGATTTCTGGCGGTGGCCTGTGCTACGGTAGGCTAGGCTAACCGAGGCTTAGTTGTAGCCTACTTTTTTTTTCAGGGTGTGTTAGTGAGAAAAAAAAGTGCACGGAGAAAAAAAAATGCACACAGAGTGACAAAAACTCAATAAATCAGGGGGGGGGGGGGGGGGTGTACTGGGGTTGATGGGGCGGCCGAGGGGAGGTAGATGAGATGAGATTAGCAACGGGCAGAGCTGAGATGCAAATCACGTGGGGATATAATTAAAGCCTAGGGGAACATCACTCCAGTGAGTGGCCACCACCAGATTACAGCCAATCAATAATGGAGCCGACAAACACATAAACGCGAAGAGCGCTGGCACACACATTCATACGCAGAGATGGGTATCAGGCTCAGACACGAGCCAAACTTAAATTCACCACACTGGGAACGCCACAGCAGGCTTAAACACGAGTTACAGGATGTTGAGCGTGAAAGGAAAATGTTAAAAAGCGCAAAAACAGCAATTAACCATGTCCTGGGCTCCATGCTGCCAAATCAGACAAAGGGGGATGATGGGAAATCCCAGAATAGACAGGCTAAATGTGTTATCTCTTTGATTACAGCTCTAAACGTCACTAAATGGCAACAGGCGGATAATCAGGATCGCAGAGGAAACGGTCTGACGGCTGCTTGATCATTATAGCAGTTGCAGCCTGGTCTTGAAGAAATGCAATGCAATATACAGTACATGATTCAATAAAAGAATGTGACTGTGCTACATAGAAATCTAAATAGAATGAATATAGACGATTTATAAGTGGTTCTTTAACTTTATGCACTTTCATTTCCCAGGAATTATTATTTTTTGTTTTATCAAAACTAACTTACTTTCTTTATATGAAAATCACAATTTGAAAAGGTTTTAGTGTTTTATTTTTGTCCCAGATCCGGATTTTCAAAATTCATTATAATTTTTTAAAAATTATTATTACGTTTTTGTGGAATGTTAACATTAACATAAATGAGTGACAAGTATATGTTCAGTATATGAAATATACATTCTTCAAAAATTAAAAAACTGTAAATCAGGATCATTTTCACCACCCTCATTTGCATCACATTGAACATTATAAATGCGGTCGAAATACA
Source organism: Siphateles boraxobius (assembly GCF_051911475.1). Taxonomy (NCBI): domain Eukaryota; kingdom Metazoa; phylum Chordata; class Actinopteri; order Cypriniformes; family Leuciscidae; genus Siphateles; species Siphateles boraxobius. Next base: position 9,756,583 of record NW_027508866.1, read on the forward strand.
AAAAAACAAAAACAACAACAAAAACTAAAAATAACTACAAATCTTTAATTTTATAGATATAAATACACTACTGTTTGAAGTTTTGGGGTCGGTAAGGTCTTAAGCTTACAAAGTCTGAATTTATTTAATGAAAAAAAAAAAACAGTTTCCTATTTTAATATATTTTCAAATGTAATTTATTCTTGTGATGTGATGGTAAGAGTGTGAAAAGTGTTGTGCTGTTAGAGGGTTTATTCACACGGCCAAAAGTGCATATAGTATAGAGAAACCCTTACATATCACCATATTTTTTTCTAATGCTTTGTTGCTTTTCATTTTACAGTTGCGTCAGATGCAGCAATGGTATTTTTTTGAAGTCTACGTTGCAGGCGTTAAAGCTTTGTGCTGTCTGCGTCTCAGTGTTAAAATTGGCGTTTGTGACGAATTAAAAAGAAAAGGGTTTGCTTGGAGATACCCAGGGTTTGATTTGGTCAAAACTGCTCTGCTAACATTCATTGTGTGTTGTAGGATTATCCAACCGCTGGTCAGCTACAGATAAAACGGCCCTGTCTCACTGTGTCTATCTGTCTCTCTCTTTCCCCATGGGCTGGGTGGATAAACTTAAGGCAAGGATGAGGAACATATGTCGGGTTGCCTCGTGACTACCACACACACAGACAAAGAAAGAAAAGCAGACCCCTTAAACAAGGCACTGTAGAAGTGGGCCAGCGCTCATCTCAAGAAGTCATCCTTACCCATCTCTCTCCGCTCATGTTTATATCCACCCTGCTCAGGGTATCAACAGTATGACCTCCATAACTCCATAAATCCATACCCCCCCCCCCCCACCCCCCCCCCTGTCTTCTGTTACCTGCTGCCGGGAGCTCCATCTATTATACATAGATTTTAACCTGCACATCTTGTAAAGCTTCCCGGAGAGATACAGACAGTAGGAGAACGTAAAAAGGGGCATGAAGTGATAGAAGAACATATCAAATATAAATATTATTGTGTATGAGAGACAAAGTGAAAAAAAATGAATAGAAGAGATGCTGTCTATATACCAGCTCATGAAAAATATATTGGGTTTTTTTTGCCTGGCGATGAACTAATGATCCATATGCATTACAAATTTCAGGGTAATTAATCAAAATACAGAGCTCTGACTGCAGAGCAATGATCAAGGTACCTGCTCAGAATACATCTAAGGCCATTAAAAGATCTTTGAACATCATAAGGGATACTAGTCTTTTGATTTAAATTGTTGTGGACAATCATTTGATGCCTCCTAATTGAGCAAATTTTTGAAAAACAATGTAAAAATAAATAAATAAAACATTTAAAATAATAAAATAATATTAATATTAATAAAATAAAAAGGAAATCATTAAAATTAATTAATTAAAATGGCAAAATGATGAGCTTAGATTATTAGATTATAAAATATTATTTCACAGTTACTTAAATGTGAGGGGTGTAATTTCTGCGGGACTAACATCACCGAACGAAACTGCAAAAATAAGTTTTCAAACATGTTCACTCTCCCCATTTCCCATTGGATGGACAAACATTGTCAGTTCTCCAACTTACATCACCGGATGAGCCAATGTTGCTCATTTGTGCTAGTATGCGATGCACTTTTTTTTTATAGCAACACAAAGTAACAGTTTCTACATTTGTTCAAAGAATTCTGCCTATGAATGGTTCACTTATATACTTTATGTTTCTGCATATAACCTGCACAGAGAAAATACTTAACAATTACACACTTTAAGCAGGTATTCAGCAGGCTGACGTTACCGTTTGATTTTGAAAATGAACTAAAAAGCTATTGTACATGTCTGCTCTTATCCAGGACTTTTAAAGCCTTTACAATAATCTGATCTCAAGACCAGAAGCAGGAAAAGAATGCTTACATCTGGGTTCTTTCCAGGTAATGGTGCACTGCTTGTTCTCTCTCTCTCTCTCTCTCTCTCTCTCTCTCTCTCTCTCTCTCTCTCTCTCTTCTCTCTCTCTCTCTCTCTCTCTCTCTCTTCTCTCTCTCTCTCTCTCTCTCTCTCTCTCTCTCACACACACACACACACACACACACACACACACACACACACACACACACACACACACACACACACACACACACACACACTTCTCTCCTTCAGATCTATAAACCAGTGGAGCAACTAATGAGATAATTTTTTTTACCACTAAATACATCACTGAAACTTCACATCATTAATCTTATAAACAAACACATAGAACAAACACAGAGCGGTCTAAATCATCAAATAAAAGCCACACAAATTCAACCTAATGACTCAGTTCCTTTGGGTGAGCCATACAGTATAAAACAGTAATCTTTAGTAACCAATGTAAAGGCTGGTACAAAATTATTAGGTATTAGCATACCATGGTTTTTGGACATTTGCCATGGTAATGCCTAGGGTTGTGACAAGATCTCGTTCCACGAGATCTCACGAGACTAAAATGTGACGAGATTTCCCGTCAGGTGATAAGCTGTCTCGCGATATCACCATGACGGAGCGTGAGGATGAAACAAGCATATAATATTTTCAACTATCGTTTTTCTGTTTTATAAAAAATATAAACCATTATGAACTAATGTAAAAGTCTGCTCTGCTCATCCAGCACGAGTTGCCGTCGCAATCAGTGCAGCAAAAATCACAGTTCACTGATCGCGTTCACGACGGCGGTATGGTGACCATCACCAAACAAACCAAATGTGGGACGATTATAAGTTTGTCTGGGACAATGTGGGACATGTTACCAACACTAAAACATAACCTGAAACTGTTATATAATGTTTATCTAATGTAATAAAAACATTTGTATTCTGTCTTTCAGCTGATGAATTTTTCTTTTGTCCCTTCCAGAAAACACCATTACATAACAATGTAACATAACATGCAGGGGTGATTCCAGGATTTTATAAATGGGGGGGCAAAGGGGGGACCAAGAACCAGTCAGGGGGGGCCCATGGGAAATCAGAAAATTCAACTGGAAATAAATACTTGTTTAGAAAATATTATGGTATTATGGTAATACCCTATGGTATTAAATGTGGAACTGAACAAGAGCCTGAAAATCAGTTTGTATTTTACATGGATTGGACCAAACAGTTTTGTTCTAATAAATAAAAAACATCACCTATTAATTAGTCATTTAACATGCTTTATTCTCAACACAAACATTGAATGTGTATGTGTGTCGATGAATGTTCTCTGCATGAAATCTGTCTCTGACATGGTGAGCCCAATCTCATGAAAGTGCGTATCTACACAACGAATGTTATTTCTCATGCCATTTATACGCCAAAAATAGTTTTTGCGTGCATATGCTATGCAGTTTTCGCGTGCATATGATACGCACTTTATGGCGTGTAATACGCACGCACTCCCCACCCCTAATCCTACCTACCCAAGGGGTTTTCAGTGCGTAGCATATGCAAGGTAAAATCCTTTTTCGCGTATAAATGGCACGAGAAATAACATTCGTGGTATAGATACGCACTTTCATGAGATGGACATGGTTTCTTCTTAAAGGAACCTTGGATGTCCTGTTGCGGTGTAAAAATAAACAAAAACCCATTCAGTATAAATTAGAGTTGCATGTAAAGTTCTCACATTTTAATGTTTACCACAGCTCTGCTTTTTTGGAAAAAGATTATAGTGCCTTTAGTCTTTAAAACAAAAGATAAAGTAATATGTATCTATATTTATGTAGTCGTGTGCGCTGCCGCGGAATAACACTGACAAGTCATCTCTATTCAGTCTGCCGAAGTTACATTAGCTAATCTAACATTACTGGCTTGATCAGTCACACATATTTCAAAATATATACTGTAATTGAGTGTGTATATACCATAAACAGTGACGTGTCGATGTGTCTCTCTCTCCTACTGTTTGAAAAACGCGGACCTGTGATTCCGTTTTGCGAATCGCAAATCAAGCAGTGATTGCCAGCGCTCTGATCCAATGGCGTTGGGCATTGTCAGGTTGACAGTAAATCTACCCCAATGATGTTGGGGGGGGGGGGGGCAATCATATTCCAGGGGGGGCCAGTGCCACCCCGTGCCCCCCTTCTAGACACGCCCCTGATAACATGTCTTTATTTTACATGACATTTAAATTCAACATCACTGAGCCCAAAGGCAGCAGGCATAATTTTTTGAAACAGTTCTGACCAAGTCCAGCTAAAATCCAACAAAATAAATAATGAACAAATAAAATATAAACCAACATGAATTTAAATAAAATGCTTTCTTAAAAAGGCAAAAGAACGCATGCACGTTAATATGATATTCAAAAACCAACAGATTGATGAAAATGCGGGACATTTCTCAATATGCGACGTGCGGGACAAGGGGTGAAAATGCTGTGCGGTACAACGCAAAGCGGGACGGGTGGTCACCCTAGATGGTGGATAATTCGTTGCGCAACAGTCTTAACGTCTGATAAATGTCCTATCTTGTAGAATGCGCGCTCAGCACTGCTGCACAGAGTACGCGTGATCACGAATTTGAAAGCGAAAGTAAAACACAAGCTCCCTGATGCGCTCAAATTAGGCTCCATACAACAGTCCATCTCTGGACTGTGTAGTTGTGGCTATGGTCTCTGTTTGCACTTTGAATATTGAGAGTACTGTAATGTCTGAAGTACAACAGACAAAGGACGCTTCTGAACTTATAATTTTGAACAACTGTACACAAATGCACCAGTCTCGTTTCTCACTACCCGGCCTTTGCGGACTCACCGCATTAACCCTATAACTGCCGGTGCAAAATAAAAAAGCAATTTCACAACAATTATAACGAGTCTGTGCGCTTCAGTACTTTGATTATTTGCACTTAAACTTATTGTTTGATAAACCGATTTACTGCACTTATTGTTTGCACTTAATAAGACTAAGACAAAACTGTTATTTTTGATTTGTATACTGTTTTTATTTCTGTGTTAAATTTGTGTAAAGGAGTTCAGTTAGGAGGTCACACACAGCCTCAATCAGAAGTTCTGGGAGCTCATAAATGTACAGTAAGGTCCGAAGAGAATCATGTGAAATCATACAGGAGAAAAGCCAGTCAGTAAAAACCCTTTACAGTGCTTGCATATTGTTTTCTTTCAATGCATTTGATAATTCATATTAATAAAGTAGACCTGAAATGACATGCATTAGAATATTATTAGTTAAAACATTTAAAATGCTCCTGCATAGGCTACTATTTTTCCAGTCATGAATTTTGTCATTGAGGATTTCTGGAAAATTGGGCAAAAATCTCATCTCGTTCTCGTGAACCCAATCTCGTGTCTCGTGAGATAAGTGTCTCGTTACACCCCTAGTAATGCCATGATATCACCTTTTAAGTTCTGTTTAGTTCAACTTTAACTAATAGTGTTGGGTCTTCTTGCCTGTGTTACAGTTTCTGCCAATCGGCCTCTTCAAGCATTCTCGCTGTGGGAATAGACTGTCAGTCGCTGACAGCTTGTCCGCTGGCCGACGGGGACGTGCTCCAGCCTTAAGCCCAGAGGGAAATGGTTTGTGTTAGTGAAAGCCATCCTAATATTAACAGTCTTATTCCAGAGTGACGAGTGGCCGAATTCACCTGTCAGATCCGTCTCAGAACATGCGCAGCAATTCCCCCTCCTGAATCAGAAAATGTCAGACAATTTGCTCTCCTAATTAAGAGTTAAATGAAGCGTTCAGCTTGACATAAAGTGATGAATCTAAACTGTCCAATACAGAGAATCATATATTCATTTAATTAAAATTAAAATGGACCATATTTACTTTTTCTTAATAAATGCCTCTGGTCTCATTGTGTATGATTCATCAGTGCACATTATACAGATTTTTTTTAAATTAATAAATAAATAAATGTACATAACTATTAATAATTTATTGATAGTTATTATTAAAGTCTATTATTTTACTGGATTTGCAATGTAAACATCATGACTAAGTATGTAAATACATTGATATGACAATATACACAGGTTATTAGGCCAAACCAAATGTCCTTGGCCTGAAAAAAGGTTGAAGATATGCAACAAAGAGACTAGCTGCATGAACTTTGAGGCTGCTGATGGTTAAACAATAGCTAAAGCTAGCAAAGCTGAGATACACCCCATAATAATTCTGCAACAGTACATGAGAGAGGAAGACACTCAGAATACGCAAAGTGTCTTATCTATTCTGAGCGATAGACGTAGAGAAAGAGAGTTAGGGGTCGTTTTTAGTGCAGTCCTTTATGATCTGGCCATCCTGCCTGTTAATGCCATTGTGACGTTCTCATGATGTTCATTAAGGCAGTGCTAATTAAGCTCTAACTCTGCAGCTCTACAAAACACTTAAACAATGCACACTCATAAAAAAAGAGGTGGGGAGAGAGAGACAATGACACTAACTAGTGTTACCATCCTTCTCAAAAATAACCCAACATTCTGCCTTTACGCTGCAACACTACAGCTCTGTTCAAAAACATTACGAGATATCTACGCTTTAAGGCACACTTTCAACATGGAGTCTGTTCCTAAAGCTTTGCAGCACAATTATGCTGGCTTTTAAGAATGTTTTGGAAAAATAAAAGGCAGCATCTTATGCATCCTGCATGAATAAGTCAATCTTTGAATACATTTCAAAAAATCTGTGAAAAAAGATATTTTAAAAGGTTTGTCGAATTTAAATATTTATTTATCTATCTATCTCCCACAGACCAAAATTAAGTAATAATAATAATAAGTTAATAATTTAATGAAATAAAGTAAAAAATAAATAAATAAGTGCAAAGCATGCAAAAGAAAAAAATCAAATAATTAAATAATTATTACATAAATGTATCCAAAATATTGGTGTGTGTGTGTGTGTGTGTGTGTGTGTGTGTGTGTGTGTGTGTGTGTGTGTGTGTGTGTGTGTGTGTGTGTGTAGCCTCAACAAAGCCGAAATGATGTCTTTTGGTATCAGCTGAGTCACATCACTAGAGTAACATTATTGTTTAGCATGTATGTGCTGTGGAAATGTTGCCTATGTAGACTGTTTCCTTACAAGGTTCCATTTTAGTTAGGATAGACCGCTGTTTACGCAAGCAGTAGACAGTAAAGAATTACTAGGTTTGAAAAAATCTTGCAATTCAAAATACAAAGTGAATCTCAACACACGGACCTCTCAAGGACTTTGAATGTGCTGACAGACACTTTCATCCATTACTGCACCGAGTGACATCTCTAACTTCCTGCGATTAAACTTATCACTGCTCACAGCAGAGCCTGTGGTGGCACTAAGCCACATATGTCATACATCCCCTCCACCAGGACCGGTTCGGAAAACATGTGGCCTAATCCGCAGCGGAACTGCAAACATCCCCTATTTAGGATGCAATCCAGCACCAGGATTGGTTTAAGCTGGAGTTCAAAAGCTGGACATAACAAATCTAGTCGACACCCAAACTTAGATTGATGTAAGTCAATTTAGAGTTTCTTCAAACTATAGTAGTCAACATTTGAAGTGGATCAAAACCTTTCATCAAAGTTATATGAATTTTGAACAATACCCATTCTCGTCCTAGGACAACTTTGATTCACTTTTTGGATCCACGTCAAATGTTGACTACTGTAGTTTCTGACTAGATTCTGGCTGGATGATCAATAAAATAGAGGCTATAGTCTGAATCAGCAACTCTTGAAATGCTTCTCGGGACTGAGGACGAGAGACACCTCAATTTGTTGGAGAAGAGACGGACTTTAACAATAGCGCAAGCCTGTTACAGTGTGTATCGCCTCGGTCTTTACAGCTCTTGTGACATATGCAATGGCAACAATATTTCTGAACAAACAAACCACATTAGAGGATGCTGAACTCAATCGGCTAAATTCAGCTCCAGGTAACACTGAATAAGTGTGCTGTGAAAAATCTCAGCCTCAGCACCTCTTATTTACTGTTATCCTACACATAACCGCCTGTCACTCCCGATAGCCTATTAATTATTCGTATAACACAAATGTCAACATGTCTCCATAGTGATAAAGACTACATCACATCGCTTCTCCTATTCTTTTAGGAAAACCAATGTATTACTTTGAATATATATATAAATGACTCCATGCTTTTTTTCCCCCTCTGCTGTAATATCTTTAAAAAATGCTGGACCGCTGCCAGACCGCTATGCATATGCAGTGCTTAATCACTAAAGAGCAACATTAATAAAAAAAAATGAAAAAAAATCCTCATTATTCTGCTAATGTAGAAACCTCATTTTACAGGAGTAAAGGCTATAGCCACATTCCAATATGAATGTGGAGAACAATGCGGACGGCAAAGTTGCATTAAATAAATCAGGCGCTGCACGAAAACCAATTTTAAAAAGTCTTCGCCGCATGATAAAACCTTACAGAGGCAAATGAGGAAGACAAATGGGGAAGGCTCCATCCAGAGCCGAATCTAATAACGTTTTAGGCCACACACACGAGACAAAATGTGTTGAACCTTGCAGTTCTTTTTATGAGGGCTCAATGACCGGCATGAAATATGTGAGACTGCACTGTACTCACAGAAAGAATTAGAGCAGAACTTCATCACCACTAAAACTATTTATGAAAAGATATAGTGCAAGGTTTGCTAACAATTCCTGCATGTCATTGGTGGAGCTGCTATTTCTGTACACACGTTCACTTCGCTATCTAAACCTAAACATAACAGAAAGAAAAAAAAACAGCTTTATTTTACTGTATTTTAAGCATTTGTGTGTGTGTGCATGTGTATATAAATGACTTTAATGATAGGTGCGATTAATTGTGATTAATTACAGAAAGATGTGATTAATTAGTTAATTTTCTAATCAACAGCACTAATATATATATATATATATATAAAATCGCACAGAAGATATAGATATTCATAATCACAAATAGAAGGTTGTGTAATGTTTTAGTAGTGTTTATGAACACAAACATGTATATTTTTAGTGTTTTTACGATGTTACAAGGTCCAAAATGTCTGTAAAGTCTAACCTTCACTTCTGTCTGTTTAATAAAGAGGCTTTTAGACATTCCTCCTGTTTGCCTTTTTGTGTTTGTACTGTTTTGTACTGTTTGTCCATTTATCCAGGGTTTCCTCACAACCCCATGCCCCCCCCCCCCCCCCCCCCCAAAAAAAAAACCATGGACTACATCAAATGTATTTATAACCATTAATTTTCACTTGTTTGTTTAGGATCCTTAAAGAGATAGTTACCCAAAAAACAATGTATCTTTCTTCCATGGAACATAAAGGAAGAAAGTTATAAGCTGTTTTATTCCACATAATGAAAGGCAATGGTGATTTTCAGTAAATAACGGCAGTCTGTTCCTCACACAAAGCTGTCGTGTGGTTTCAGGAAACTTTCAGCGCAGTTAAGAGTAATTTTGAGTCTTTTTATTTCACGAGAATAATATACATCACAAAATAGATTATAAATAAATAGCTTTAAATTAAGTTTTCATAATATCACATTTTTTGATACCGTTTCGTAATTTTCCAATATATTAGATCTGTGCCTCGGATGAGACGGCAGCCTAATAGACCTGATTGATGGTGTTTTTACAAAAAAATGTATACAACAATGAATTTTAAGTTCTGTCATATTATTCAATTACTGTTTTTTTTTACCATGGTATTTATTCAGTATTGGTATCAAGATATTTTAGTCAGGTATCGAAGTTGTAATTTGGGTATCGTGACAACACTATCGTGTCTCCCATATAACCCACCCCTAATATAGACTATGGCCTTGTTCACACTGCAGGGGCTTAATGCTCAATTCCGATTTTTTGAAAAAATCCGTTCCAAGGCCGTTCACATTTCAAATTAAATGCGACCTTTTGTGATCTCCTGTCTGAACGTGAACGTGAAATGACCCAGAAGTGACCCGCATGCGCAGAAGAGTACTCAACGGTCAACGACATCACTTGTTGTTTGCTGAAGTAGCAAAACATGGCCTGAATAGAGCTGTCCCCCCAAATATTAATTTGGACCACATACCAAGTGGCCTGGGTGGCATTTGAAAAGATCGGATCTGTGTCGTTCAGACTGTCATGAAAAGATCATATACAGGTCGCATAGGGGCAAAAAAATCGGAATTGGGTCGTTTCAGCCTGCAGTTTGAACATAGCCTATGTTTGTGATTTGTCATTTTTCGGAGATTGACATCCCCATCCACTTTCATTCATGATAATTTTTTTTTTATGATAAACTTTCCTCTTAAAAACTGTAATAAGAAATTCTCACAATCACTTCAGGGATATTGTAAGTGTGGGTATATTTGCAGAGCAGCTGTGAGGGTAGCCAGGTCAAAGAGAGGAGAGAGACTGTCTACCTTCACCTGTTCTTCAAGTTTAATGGTTCTGAGCACAAGCGGGCAACATGGCCTAAGAGCGCATGCTGTCCACGTTTGACCCAGACACATATTTTATATGAAGGGCAATTGAACACTCAAGGACAAAAAGCCACCACTCCACAAACAATGTCTAAAATAGCCATCTTTCCGGAGATGAAATACCAAAATATTCACATAAAGCACTTTTTGGGGGGGAGAGCTTGTCAAGGGAGAGGTGCACCATCAAGGACATCTTCAAATTGTTTAAAATAAATTACTTTTGCTCAGAGGTTATTCACACAAAAATTGGCTGAGGAGACATTTTCTGCTGTTCAAATGATAAAAAAGGTTAATTTCAATTTGATTGCCTCGCTTCAGTAGTTCCTCTATAAAAGTACCAGTAGGTGTGCTGAGAGGCCACGAATAAGCATGAAACCCTCTTCAAATCCAGGTTGAGCATTATGAACCGGGGAAAACAGCCATTAAATCTTTGAAGATATGAAAGAAAAGATGAGCATGTCTACTAAAATGTTCTAAAAAATATAAAGGTATATTTATAAAGGAAAATATAAAGTGCTTATTTATATTTGGAAACAGGAACATGGTTGTGATGGTTTCTTTGCTCTGTCCTTATAAAGATTGAGCCAAAACAATTTTTATTTGTAAGTCCTGAAATACACCCATGGCACCTCCTCAGAGGTAGTACAGAATTAGCTAATCCATGAATAATCATTGATGCCACAAATTTGGTTAAAAAGCATGATTAAAGGCATGATCACATCAATATTTTCCATTTTAATAAACATTGGATTTCTCTTACTTTTTTTTGTTTTCATATTATTTCCTGTGTTCAGCTCACCTGCACCAACCATTCAGGTGTATGAATGGTGCTTATGTATAGATCCATAAACCAAAAGTAAAATACACTGGAAATCACTCCTTCCCTTAGCTTTAAACACAAAGCCAGATGACAGTGTGTCAAATTAAAGAATTTCAATAACAACTAAAATGCTGCTCTGAGGTGCTTTCCTAAAGCCAACTTCTGTCGTTACCAAAAGAGTTCAAAGTTGGCAAACGATGCTTTTGGGAAACGCACCCCAGGTTGATAGATCATAAAGATCATAAAACCTCACATAGAACAGACAAAAGACCATCAGCAGCAAGAAACAGGTTCCTCTAAAGACCTGTGGACAGATGAAACCAATCTCCAAGTAACTTCAGTGATGAAGCTTCTGCTGGAGAGTGTGCAACAGTGCCAGCACAGGCAGACAGGTGAGCAGGGTGTGAAACCCTCCTGCCAAAACAGAAATCAATACAACCATGGAGAGAATTTCTGAACCAAGAAAATGTCAAGATTAAATATCACTGAAACCTTACCCTAACCATTAAATAATGCATATTAAGCTTGAAGCATAATTTAAGACCATTACGATATTTGCACTGTGACATCATTTTCATGTCAATTAAGAACCCCACCCCCCACCAAATGATTTGTTTATCAGTGGCAGAGCAAAGCATATTTCAGTACTATTAACTGATGCAGATGGTTTCTAGGTAGTTACTAGAGTAAGTTTCTTGGTGTCCTTATGTGGCATACGGTCATCAGCATTCGCCCACGTTCTGCTGTTCTGGACATACAGTTCCAGACTGGGGGATGTGTGTCTTTGGTTTGTCAGCATAAGTCAATTTCTTCCACTTCTGTCCTCACTTCAGAGGCTTGACCATATGAACATGCATGTGTTGAAAGAAAAAAAGAAAAGAAAAAAAAAAACAGATACAGGATTCCTTCACCTAAACACTATGTTATGGGTAGGCAGCACTTTGCTGGATGCTCACATGAAGAACAAAACCTGCACCAAAAACACACAAAGTTAACCAAAGGGAGTGCATCTTTTTTTATTTTGAATAAAAATAAAATAATCCCATTTTAGGGCCATTTTTTAATTGACATTATTTTCATTACTTACATTGTCCCTGAAAGGTCTCACAACAGAAATTCAAAACAACCAGATCCACATTACTTTAAATGATATATTATATTATATATTATTTAAAAATCATTGTAGCACTTGATGTGCTGTTTTTCATTTATGCAGATTTTAATTAAAAGCCTGTATTACAGTAACTGAGAATAAAAATGAACATCACTGAGAATAAGCATAAAAACTATAAAGCATACAAACACAAACAAAAGTATTAAATCAATACAGAAATATGGGGAGAATGTTATGTAGATTAAATGTCATGAAAATAATGTACTGTACCAATGAAAAAGAATTCACCCTTCACAGGGCGTTTGTTTGGCAGGCGATCTGACTAATAATGATCCGCCATCAACCGAATCCGCCGTTTTGCCTGACAAAGCAGTCAGGAGAGTTAGTAAATTAACGTCGGTGGACTTGAACTTGAAAAACGGTGAACATTGATGTCTTTCCACGTGCGGTTGAAACAACATTCCTTCTGATGTTCATTCATGTTTGATAGATGCTATAAATTAACTAGAAGGAAGAGATGATTGGTTCACAAGCAACTTTAACTGAGGCGCTACAGCTGTCTGTCACGACAAATTAACGAGCCACAAAACGGTATTGTTTAAATTTCTTAAAAGAATTACCAAATTTGAAAGTTGAGACTTGTCCTGTCTGTCTGCGCGTTGTCAGTATCCTTTTTTGCTCCGCGATGTATTTTTCACTGCGTGAGAACATGATGTGTGGCGTGAGAGCGGCATGGCTGGTCGGACATAGTAACAGTAACTAAGGGGATCGGGTCTTTACGAACGGTCAATTCCCGGCCTAGAATCGTGCCGTGCCGTACCAAGCTTTTACCGTTGTTTGACCCGATGGTGGAAAAGCAGCTATTGATAATAATAATAAATGTTTCTTGAGCAGCAATTCAGCATATTAGAATGATTTCTGAATGATCATGTGACACTGAAGACTGGAGTAATGGCATCTTAAAATTCACCTCTGCCATCACAGGAATATATTACATTTAAAAATATATTAGATTGGGCAAAAAGTTATTTAAGTGGTAATGATCTCTCACAATATTACCGTTAAAGTGTATTTATAATCAAATAAATGCAGCCTTGGTGAACATAAGAGACTACTTTCAAAAACATTAAAAATCTTACCGACCACAAAATGTTAAACAGTAGTGTGGGTTTTAGGCTGAAATATGACCTAGACGTACTCTGGACATAAATTGGGAGATTTCCCCCATAAAAAAATTCCAACCCAGAGCATTTGCACACCAAGCACGTAGGTAAAACCTGTTGCATTCAAACCCACACCTTTAGTAACAGTGATGAAGACCCTTGCTGATGACAGCAACCATGATCTTCAGCAAGGGCACCAAAGTTGGGGATAACTGAGAGAAACAGAAAAATGAGAATTGAAGTGAGCCTGTCAGAAACAGGACTAGTATAAAATGAAAGCAGACAGGCTAGGTTAGGACAAATCTGATATGGTGCTGAACATCTCAAGACTGCGAGAGTCGGCAGAGGGAGAGAAAGAGTGAGAAAGAGAAAGGGAGACAGACTGGTCAACTTCACAGATGGTACAGCGTGGTAAACACGACGATAACAGGAAGACAGCCGGTTAAGAGGATTTTCTGCAGTTTAATGAGAACGATACAGATCATTATTAATGATTTGTAAAGCAAGCTGGAGTTCCGACGATGGGATACAACGTTATTATATTACTTCCAGTATAAGACGCAGAAAATTAGATCTCAATCTCAACCGCTTTTCAGCATTAACAAACTTTGAAGAAAATAAACGACAAACCTGACAACAATATCTTTCCTTTCACAACGAATGATACTTCAACCACAAATCCACCTTTTCTTAAACAATTCGGATTAAGAAGTACTTCAAACAAGGTCATATTCTTCTGAGTGAACTCTACGAGGAGTAAATGAAAATCACCCACACCTACCTTCTGCATTTTAGCCTTCCTAGCATTCTGAAGCAGTCTGCGTCCCAGCTTCTTGGCGTACCAAATGGAGGCAAACATAGTGTGGCTGAGCGGAATCTCTCCGTATGAATTATGAGTAAACACTGTGGAAGAGTCACCAGCCAAAGCGTCAGAGAGAGAGAGAGAGAGAGAGAGAGCTCTTCCCACTCCTCTCCCTCAGTAATAATCTACACACACACACACACACACACACACTCAGCCTAGAGCAGGTGAGAGAGAAGGAGGGAGGGCAAAAAGAGACACAGACTGCTCAGAGAAGTCGCAAATCTTACATGCACTGTCTTTCTCATTAACATCTCACTGATTTTTTCTCCATTCTCTTGTCTGCAGGTTTATTTACATACTGTCAATTGGAGGTCCGAGCTGTAGGTTTACTCCTTGACGGTATCGCGTGCAGGATCTGAATCTGTGCAAACAGAACGGGCGACCCTGGGCCACTACAGCCTCTTGTCACTGAGGAGTAGTACATGAGTCTGCCTGGCCCCGGTTCAGGGGCTCTTCTGGCTGTGTGAGAGATGAATGTGGTTCCCCAAGCCACTGGGCTAAATCATCTAACACTCCTGAGGTTCTTCTGGGACCAAAAACACAATCTGTCTGTGCCATCGGTTAGGATAAACATGAGCTGTATCCCTCACACTTGTGAAATGCTTTGGATCATACTCAAATTCACATCTTCGTGAGACCGCTACTGTCACTGAACATAATGGAGGAATCTACCTATAATTGTATCATGTACTGTAATTCCACAATAAGCAACTTAATAAAAAAAGTTGACAATTCCTTCCGTGATATTATTTTTGCGTTTGGATGATAGAGGAGGTTTAACATCGAGCGTGATCTGGGTGTGTCTGGGGGATGCTACCGTCGTTGTGGGCGGGTGCGCCTGCAGTTATAAAACGAGCATTAGACTAAAACATTGAAATATGCCAATTCTGAAATGTTTATATAACCTACTCAAAACAGACGGGGCATCCTAACGCAGACAAGTTAGATTACCGTTCTTAGGTGATATGCCATGTTTGTAGTCGAGCTTTGATATGCAAACTGTGGCCTGCAAACTTTTCATTCGACTTTTTTTCCGTTATCTATTTTTTTTAAATGCTGCCACACTGCTGATGTCTTTGACATGGAAAAGGAGGACTGACTGTAAATTAAACCCTCACAATTAAATAAATATTCAGCAAACCACCAGACCAAGGCCTTCTAGTAGCTACTTTCTTCAATCTGTCTCCAGTGGGTTGGGCTAATCCAAAAAAAGTGAAAACAAGGGGGGTGTTCTTAAGACAGACTGTTACCTGTGAAACAGGGGTGCTCTGAAAACACCCCCATTAGCAATTATTGCTTTCCACCTGATGAAATGTGACCGATCACGGAAACTAGAGACACAAGTCGGTTCTGGGGCATTTTGAGTTAGTAGATTCTGAAAGTCTAGTCTCCAAGCTTTCCAACGATGTGTAACACATGGAAATCTGATAATATTTGGAGAAGTTGTGGCCATTTGAAGGTAGGCACTCAAAAAAGCTAAAAGGTTAGATAACGCCCTCTAAAGATTGTGCAGTCCTCACCTCTCTCTGCTGCTAGGAGTGACAATAGGGCTCATTTACATCTCATTTAGATAAGCCATACCCCCTGTAAAGCTTCCCCCTGTGCTTTACAGCTTTTTTTTCTTTCCTGAGCTAGCTAATAACAATAGGTAGGTATGGGAAGGTCTAAACATGGACTAAACAACGTGTACGTGTTCTTAGAATGAACACAAAATGACAAACTTTGATGTTTATGGAAACTCACACCCAGGACCGTCGAATGCACTTCTGCCGCTCTAGGCGATAAAACAATTGTGCCGCCCCTCTATTTGCAACGTATTCCAGCAACAACACACAAAGACCAATATGCCATATACATAATGCAAAACCAGCAACAACACACAAAGACCAATAAGCCATTTTCCAAATAATCACATTTCACTTCTTCAAATTACTGTTGCAAATCTCTTTACACCACTTTCTTATGTGCGTAAAACACACACAAATGAAATGTCCGCAAGCACATTATATCATCAGCAGGTACAGCATCTTAAATAACGACTAAAGAGCAAATTAAGCTTAACTTACGTTTCAGAAGCGCGCACGGCGGGCCTTCATCGCAGCAAAGGTCTTAACTGCATCATCTATTTCGATTCTCTGTGCCAGTTCATGTTCTGTGGAGATTGTTGCCAGTCCATTAAGTCTGTTCCCTGTTCACAAAACGTTCCCCATTCAAAGCAATCGGGACGTCACATATGAAACAGCCAGCCACGGCTGTCAGCAAGTCGCCGTATTCAAGCACCGAGGGCACGCGCGCTCATCCAGTATAGAAATACACACAGACAATGAGACGCCACGCCCCACTGCATGCTAGAATCTCCGAAAACAAGCCGATTTCAACCTCAAAATGTAAGCTTTTAAACATACCAATACTGCTATCTCAAACATGGAGAGGCTTCTTCGTGATTTCAACTAACAGATTCTGCAAAAAATTGAAATTCACCAATGTTGAAAAAAAAAACCCCTTCTTTCTCATTTTGCTCGAAAGTTGTGCTGCCGCCTTGTGTCTCTAGTTTCTGTGATCGGTCACAAATTAACATGGCAAAAAGTTGACCAATCAGAATTTTGGTCGAGCCAGAATATATCGACCAATAAATCGACTAATCGACTGGAAGATTAAAGCCCTACATGAACTCAAACCTTTTTTCATGAAGTTCTTTAAAGACCAAATACTTTGGGCTCTGCTTTACACATTCACTCTACAGCTCTATACTCTCTGAAAGTTAACAATTATCTCAATTGTTTCTATTTTTAATTCTCCTATGGGATTGTAAGAGACAACAATGATACTTAATGAAGCATAAATGAGGACCCCATTAAAGGCTGTGTCTACATTAATCCAGATACATTAGTTTCAAAATCCTATCCGTCCACACAAGCACTTTTCAAGCGTTTTCCAAAAGTTTCTCATCGACAAGGTAGGAAAACACTAAATTCATCTTAAAGTGCATGCGTAAAACCTCATAAAAGCTCCCTGAGATGATATGGACAGGACAGATATAAAGTTTTCATGTTCTATACTCCTGGTAGAATCAATTTTTTTTAGCAAAATATCTCACCAATCACTGATGCGTCCGGGTCGCACTCAGTCACCATTATATGTTTGGTCTAAAACGTAACTACTCTCATGTTTTGCAGCAGGGCAGCCATTACGAGTACATTTTCTGTCATCTTTACAGGACTGAGATATGAAGAGTGTACAAAGTAACATATCTTTAGCAACAGTGTGAAAATGAATAGCATATAACAGACACAATAGTGTTATAAGCATACATATCTATTAGTACAATATGAGTCACATGACTAAAAATGTTTCATCATTTTCGAATACTGTTTTCAAATTGATCCATTTTCACAGGACAAAAACGCTGTCTCAATGTGGACATAAGGCCAAAACGAAGAAAAAAAGATGCATTTTCAAACAAAAATTTATTAATGTGGACAAGGCCAAAGTTAACATGAAATGGAATTTGCAACACATACTTTCAATTTTTCAAAAAGAGTAAATTGTAGAGGTAGAATGGGTTTAATTATTATTTATTTATTATAAATTAAAGATAAACTTTTTTCTTTGGAATAACAAGCACCAATTAATTCCACAAAAAATAACAGGAATATGTATTGTGAAAGCAACTATGGTCAGTCTTGATTTTATTTGGACACTAAATCTCCTGAGCTATTAGCAACCACTGAGAAATAATATTTACCTCCTGAGAATGGCTTATACTACCATTAAACATTTTGGCGTCATTATTTTTAAAGGAAATTAATACCTTTATTTAGCAAGGATGCAATAAATTTATCAAAAATGATAGTAAAGACAAGATTTCGATTTAAAATAAATGCTGTTCTTTTGAAGTTTCCATTCAACAAAAAATCAACGGTTTCCACAAACACGTTAAGCAGCACAACAGTTTTCAACACTGATAATAAAATAATCTTGACCATCCAATCAGCATATTAGAATGATTTCTGAAGGATCATGTGACAATATTTTGGTTTAAATAATTGCAGCCTTGGTGTGCATAATTGTTATCATGTTGTACAGTATATTGATTGTACTGCTTGTAATCAAACCATGAAACCTCTGCTAAATCATTATATGAAGCCATGAAGTCATGATAAATTACACTCGTCTATAGTGATTAACCATCATTTGGTAATGTTTTTGTACTGCTTAGTTCTAATAAGAATGCTTTCAATTTGTCAAGACCCATAATTTTTAACACCCAGTTGACACACAGATCAATGGTCAGCCCTCATATTTGTAAGACACTCATATTTCACACTGATCTGCTAAGTGCGAGTGTTACAGCAGGAGGAGAGATTTCATTATTCCTCCTTCCGCTTCCCATCACACCCCGGCATGCGTTTTCACACGCTGCAAATGAGCTTCATTTCAACATCACCGGACGTCTTCGCTGACGTCACACATTCACAGAAATGAACTCATCAGCAAAAGTAAAAGAACATAGCCTCTGAAATCCCAGAGGTTCTTTCAACCATTCCTAGAGTAGCTCACAGCCCTGGATGCACTGATAAGAGCCATCAGATCATCTATCGACGATAATGGTAAATTTGAATCAAAACCTTTTCAGGCTAACAGTATATTATGGTGGTAAAAAGTGAATTCTACTAGATCAAAATGGGAGCACTGAGATCCAAGCAGGCAGAGTGAGTTCTTTCAGCCAGCAAATACGTCAGAATGTAAACATGAGGGTGGTTTGGGATCAACAATGAAGGAGGGCTATGATTCGCCCCGTGTGGGGGTGAGTGGAGGCGCTACAGAGTTAAGGAAGCCTTGAGTCATGATGTTACTCACTGATGGTCTTTCGACAGCATGGAGCTGAACAAAAACATTGGAGTACGCCTTAAAGATGCAAAACACATTAAATAAGTGGGGAAAAAAAGCCAAAGGCATAGCAAAATGTGGTAGAGAGTTCTAATGAGATATAGCCTAATAAGGGGCACAACAGAACAGGTTATTGAGCAGGAATAAATAGGCTATTCTGTGCTGGGCACAATTTTACAAGTACATTTTCTTTCTCATGTTTTAAGATAATGAATACATGAGAATGTGAAGAAAGCCAAATGTATAGCTCCAGGTTCATACATCAAATTCTAATTCAGTTAAATATTTACACTAAGTAAAGCTGTGAAATTCTCTTCTCAAACAAGGAGATTAATCAAGCGGGTTTATAGCCGAGAGCTAGGCATGATTCGACCCCATATCCTCATGATTACTAAAAAGGATAGCAGAAATTAAATCTAATCAACCTGTGGGTTTCTATAGCTAAAGAATAAACAGTGGCATCTAAGCAGGAATAATAAGTGAGAATAAATTGAATTTGAGGCAATAAATCTCTCCTGCATTGAATCAATAAACGGCTCTATTTTGCTAAATGACACACCTGTGCTCGTTACATAACTACTGCACTTCATCTTCAATTCACATTATAACCGCTACATATTATTATGATTGTTACATAATTCCAGGACTGAGCAGAGTAAAGAGCTCTTGATTCTCCTCCGACGCAAGCTGATAAGCTGATTAGAGAATATTGTTAAGGAACTGGTATATATGCATTACAATCACAAGAAAGCAGTAAGTGATTTCTCAGAAACGCTGTTGAAAGTGGTTCAGACCAAGCGCCACAACACACTTGTAGCCAATCAGCAGTAGGGGGCGTGTCCACTCATGATGGGGGAGGAGAGAGAGAGTGAGCAAAAGGGAGATTTAAAGAAAGACTATAGAAAGAGAGATAGCGGAAAGACATTACAAAAGAGAAAAGGAATATCAAGGTTATGATCAGGCAAGAGCTTCAGGGCCTGTGTTAAAGGGATAGTTCACCCAAAAATAAAAATTCTGTCATCATGTACTCACCTCAAGTTGTTCCAAACCAGTATAAGTTTCTTTGTTCTGCTGAAAGAAATTTATACAGGTTTGGAACAACTTGAAAGTGAGCAAATGATGACAATTTTCATTTTGGGGTGAACTATCCCTTTAATATTAGAAAAGCTAAGCAGGAAGGCCTGAAAACAGACGTAGTATTGTTTTTGCTCTATACGTGAGTAACATAGGTTTGGCTATGTTTCACAGAACCAAGATATGCTGTTGTTATAATGTTAGCTATAGTAACAGGAAAGTTTTGAGTTGCACTTGCATGTGTCATGAGGTTGGAAGGGTGAAGAAGGGAATGAACCCAATCGCAGACAGTAGTCACAGCACACGGTTTATTATGAACAAAAAGGGAAAACAAAGCCCACGAGGGGGCAAAACAAGACAGGACTAAGGTGACTAACTAGACAAAGATACTGACAAAATACTAGAAGACAAACAACTGATACAAAAAATAGCTCAACAGGACGATTATTCTTGACCGGTTACTCACAAATTTGACACGGATTGACAATGAACCGACACTGGACAGCAAACACGAGGGGATTAAATAGAGACAAACTAATGAGGGAGACAGGTGATAATGGGGAAGCAATAATGACTAAACAAGGATAACAAGGAGGGCGGGGCTAGATGACGAGACAACACAAGCACATGGGCCAACAAGGCCATGTGTTTGCACATAAAAAATGGGTCTGTCATGATCCTGCCTCAAGACTTAAAGAAAGACAAGAACTAGATGGAAGAATCATTTGTCAGCATGGTACAATTAAAAAATAAATCTTTCTTATTCACAATCACAAATCACACTTAATAAGCAAATCACACTTATTTATCAAATGACAAGTTTGATACATAAATGATGGTCCACTGGAAACTTACTTTTTGTTTTAACTGGTGCTGAAATATGCTTGCCTTAGCAGAGCTCCTTCATTATCAGATCTGGCTTTGATTATCCTGCGGCGCATCTGTAATAGATGGGCTACAGTAGTGCGTTTTTTCAGACTGCGTGCGTTGCAGCGCGGCTATTGATTTTTGGACACCAGGGAGCTCCATCTACACAGGGATATTTCCTTGCACTGCCCGCTCATGTCTAGGAAACGGGCCAAGGGACATTGCATTCTCTAAATAATAGGTCTACCCCAGAGGGGATGTGCGTAAGAAACCAGCGGTACACCGTTGCTGATTCAGAGGACCCTACACTCCATCATCAACACAGAGACCATCAGAAACAGCAGACTGAGGCGTCATTCAATCAGACGCTGTCCATTAAACAAGGCTTTATGGAGTAAGTCAAATCAGGATGGTGGCTTGGAGATCGCAACTTAATTCAGGGCTGTCTCAGGAACAAGCGTGAATGTGGACAGTGGCTGAAACATTTGTTCCGTTAAGAATAGGAAACACGGATGTACATACAGTATATTCCATAATTCATCCTGAAAATACATTCGAATCACTTATCACACCCCTCAACAATCACAATTCAACTGTGCACACAAACACATTAAGATTCAAAGCAGGCATCCAGAAAACAGTTTTCCCTTTCTGAAAGGGTAAAATCATTTCTCCCTCAGATATGTCACTCATGGCCGAAATGCTGAAATCAATCACATTTCATCTGAAGGTGATAGTCACTGAGATGGCAGTAGAAAATGTGGCTGTACGCCTTCACATGACAGAGCCCTAGAGGAAATGATGAAACCAAAAGAGGCACTAGGCAGAATCTACAAAAAGCAAGAAAGAACGCAAGAGAAATTGAAAGAAAGAAAGAAAGAAAGAAAGAAAGAAAGAAAGAAAGGATTAGTGGGCATTAACATTAGGTAATCCCACAGTTATTGCTGTCAGCAGATGGATCAGACTGTTGGTACTCGACAGGTTGTAACGATAAGATTAAAATGTGTGTATTTCACATCAGTTTTATAGTAAGAGGACATTCAGATCAGTATTTGTCTCTCAGCAGAGTCAGGCAGTCAGAATCACACAGCCATACGATCCTATTGATCCCCGTTAAATTATGGAGCCATTTCATGACCTTGACCCTATAGACATGGCTTCATGTCCCCCACATGCAGAGTTACGTCATGTCAAGGATGAATAATGGCAATGTAACCATGGCCTGTGTAGCTGACATATTCCGATCTGAAATTATGAATAATCAAACAAATATAAGTCACGATCAAATCCTATTTACTTTCTAAATACAGATTCCTGAACTTACTAAGAATAATGTACTGGTGCACGATATTACAAAAAAACAAACAAAAAAACAAATAACAATCACAAAACTAAGCCCTCTTATTTTTTTAAAAAGAGAGACCACACCCACTTTTTACAATGTAATAAATTATTTAGGTATAAAATTAAGTCCTAAATACATATATGCATTGATGAACAACGTATGTTCAGTCATAGGTGGGATGTGTTGGTATGCATGAGGAACATACAGTGGGCTGGGTAGATTCCTGGCCCACATAAAGGGCAGAGGCTCTGACAGAGGTTCACATCAAAGTCATCTCTAGCTCATGCCGAATCCGGCAGGACCCTTTTACCCCCTACTGTCCTGCCTATAACACCTTCTCAATTTGCATCTAACACTGTGACCGTAGAGTAGGAGTCAACTGCAAAGACTTCATCTGAAAAAGCAGTGGACATAAAAAATAATAATAATATACTTTAAAATATGAAAAATATACAAAAATATATACTGTATATATATATATATATATATATATACATATACATACACACAACCATTCAAAAGTTTGGGGTCAGAAAGGTTGTTTTTGAAAGAAATTAACACTTTAAAAAAATAGCAGTAAAGACCTGATTCAGTAAAGAATAAAAAACAATATTTTTAATAACTAAAAATATAACTTAAATTATAAAAAAACAACATTTTTGTTAATTTAAATAAACTGAAATAAATTAAAATATAAATATTAGAAGAAAAACTTGAGCTTAAATTAGAAATGTTGCCTACAGAAAAGTTGTTTAATTAGAAATGATGCAAAATTAGGAATGTAGCCTTGGCAACTAACTTGAATAAGAAATAATACTACAACTGATCAATTTAAGTTAAAAATAAAATCGCTTAAAATAAATAAAAATTAATTAAAGCTAAATCTATGATTTCTGAAGACTGGCTGCTGAAAATTCATAAATTACATTTTAAAAAAATATTAAAATAGAAAACAGTTATTTTACATTGTAATATTTCATATTATTACTATTTTTACTATTTTTTAATCAAATATATGCAGCCTTGGTGAGCATAAGAGATTTGATTCAAAAAAATTATAAAGTCGTACTGACCCAAGAACTTTTCAACAGTGTGGTTATATTAATTTATATGAAATAAATATTTTTTTTTTTTTAAAGATGGAGATTATAACTGAAACTGAACTCAAGAAATCTGTATCTATATTTGGTCTCTATCTTTATACAGCAGCACCATTCATGCAATGATACATCATAACAAATGATAAGTAATCATTGTCTGCACTTCAAAAAGTCAATGGCAAAGTAGGTCAAAGTCAAACATTTTGTAAAATTGATGCCCCAAATGTTCGCAAAACATGTGAGAGGGACGTAATTCTGCCTCCCTCTGCAAGTGTTAACAGGAAACAGATGGAAAGTGTGAAGCTAAGAGCCTCAAATGAGACGCTTCTCTTTAAATTGCCTTTGATCCATCTGAAAAGGAAGAGCAGAAGGTATACTTTTATTCAGTGCATGCTGAAATATCAACATCAAATTAGATACAATTTTGCGGATGGCAGTTCCATCAAGGTTTTGTATTGGAGCACAGGAAGAAGGCTCGGAATCTGCCCCTTCCAGGAAATCTCCCACCGCCTGCCATATGCATTTACCCTCTAATAGCAAATCAATTTCTCTAGAGGCCTTATTGTGTAATGGATTCTGCCTGAAACGCAACCTCCATTGCCCTCCCTTCCAGTTTTTGCTGTCTTGTCCTTCCGACTGTTCCTCTCTCTTAGTTTCCAGCCAGTGGTGGGTAATTTGGGGTGTTAATTGCAGTGTGTTATTGTGCCCTGTCAGGTTTGAAAGGAAGCACTGGGAAGCCACTTTAAGATGCCAACATGCATATGCACACGGAGCTCTCCATGGTGCTGCAATGCCTTTACACAAACGATATGTCTCAAAGGGACCCGGGAGTGCTCTTTCTCTCTGTCAGCCAGTGACTGTGCTGCTTTAAAGTGCACTAAAACTGAGTTATATCACCAGTACAACAGCCCATCCCCAGCAATCACCTGAACCACAGGAAAGACTCGTGTGCTCTATATAAACTACCTATGACTCATTGTTAAAAGCAGCTAGTGTGGCTGGGAAATAGTTTTAAATGCATTGTACAATACATTTCTCGCTTTAACAAAGCTGTGAGGTGTGCACTGATCGAGCTAAACTTGAGTTTCCAGGTGCACTCTGGGAGATTAAAGGCGGACGGGACTTTAGACACTCTGACAAATCAGGAAGTGTAACAACAGAGCAGTGCACAGCAGAAGGGGAATGAGGCAGATAAGAGCTCTCAAGTCAGATAAATACAGAAGGTTGAGGACAGGAAGAGATTTGGACCTTAGAAGACCTACAGTCCTGTTATTTTTCACCAGAACAGTGTAATGTGATATGGAAAAAAAAGAAAAAGATCTGAAAAGTGGCTGCGTTTACACAGCAGGAGAAAACAGCTGCCATTTCTGATTTACAGTGTTAAACATAGTTGCATCAACACGTTTTAGTGAAAAATGTTATAATCTTAATTTGGATCATTCAATTTTCAGTACCTAACACTAAATTGTAAGGAATCAAACTGGAATGTATGTCTGCTATGCATCACGCTTATGTAGTTATATAATTTTGATGATAAATAAACATAATATTAAAATAACACTGTTGTTCTGACATTTATGATTTTTTCCCCCAAGACAACTTCTCTTCAGAGGGAGTTTACTTTCTGTCAGTAGCTCAGTGCACAAAATGTGACAGGCATGGTTTGGGTTATGAATATTCATAAACGATTTGCTATTCATAAATTCATACATTATTTTATTATTTAAATTAGTAAAAAAAAAAATCTGAAAGGTGGGCGTTAGTAGGTAGCCTTAGTCACAGTGGGATTTCATTTCACAGTGTAAGTGTTCGTTTAGCCCACTGTGAAAACAACCAACTGCTTGATTGTAAAATGTGAGGTATTTTTTTTTTTTAATTAACACTGAGGTCAGGATTAAACAAACCTCTTTAAAGAATTGTGTCATTTCTAGAAATCATTATGGTATGCCACAGCATGAGATCAACGAATATGGACAGGTAGCCGTTACTCTGAATAAAAGCTACAATCTATCAAGTTATCTTTTTTTATTTAAAAAAGGATGACACGGTGGGCAGACAAATAATCAGCTGAGCAGAAACAACATAAACATGTGCTGTACGTCGGGGTCCTGAAGGTCTCGGAAAACCTGTCAGTAAAACACACTTCACATTCTCTCTGTCGTATAGCACTTGCAGTGCAGCATAACCCTGTTAGAGCTACTTACACTCATTAGAGATACAGGGTGAAGGTCACACACAGACACACAAACGCACACACACAATAACAAGGTCAGACTCAAGCGTGGGTCTGATTATTAAAAACATTTCAGTCGGGCACATCTGTTACCAGGCAACTGCCACGATCCGGTTTAAAAAAAGAAGACAAACTTTAAGATGGGAAGACACAATAGCATGTATCCTGTCTATAAAACATCGATGCTGGGATTTGCTACAATAACTGAGACAAATCAATATAGTCGCATAGTGACAGACAATAATATGTATTAAAAATACTCACTTTTCAACATTGATTTGGCCCAAACAGAGATTTCATCACCATTAAAAAAAAAACTCATATTACTTTCAAAACTGCATTTGGCTTGAAGGATGCATTTCAAACAGTCTGCGAGGACTGATCAGGGTGCCTAAATATGTTCTCTTTTATAATCCCCAGTCTCCTTAATCTGCAATTATGGAGACAGTTTAGTATTCATATTGCCATGTTTGCTTTGGTTAAAGTGACCTTCCTCAGCATTTGTGTGAAAGAAAGAAAGCTAAGGAACAACAAGATACTTTAGCTTTGACAAAAAAATATGTAACATTTTTGAAAGATATATTATGAGGGAACGAAACATAAGTATCAATGCGGTGAATACACTGTAAGGAAGTTCCACCTTTAATTTAAGCACCTATCAGCTTATTCGAACATGATTATTTTCTTTCAAGATGGCTGCGGAGTGATTTTCAGAAGGACTTTGCTGACATTTTTTACTAATTCAACTGTTAAACATACCATAAAACATGTTGGTCCCACTTTATATTAAGTGGCTTTAAAGGGTAAGTTCCAACTAGTTTTATCGTAGTTTTTGGAAGAATGTCTGGCTGTGAGGTGTTGGAAAAATAGGTCCACAGTTTTACAACGAATGGTAAAACACCTGTTGGAAAGCTTCTTTTGCAGCGATTTTTGCGTGAGCATATCAGTGTACACCACAGACCACACGGTGAGTTTCACGTCTTTGTTAACTAAAGTTGAATGCGTTTATATGAATGATTGTTTCAATTCCCCTATGAAACCATTGTATAGGTGGGGGGGTGCTAACACAAAAACCTAAAATTCTCGGGACAGCAGCATTTGTCCAAATTTTAATCTTAACCGTTCGATTTCATCAGAAACGATCTTAAAACAGGGCTTTACTTGTAAAACGCCGAACTTACCCTTTTAAGTACTATGTACTTACATTGAATGTATGTAATTGCATTTGTGATTACGCTGTTGATCCTTCCCTTACACCTTAACACACCCTTAAACCTACCATACCACACACACCTGTCCCTAACAGTACCCGTATCACACCTCAATAGCAGCTTAAGTGTTTTACAATTCAGCATGAAAACAATAAGTACATTGTACTTATTTTTCTATGTAAGTACATAGTACTTAAAGCCACTTAATATAAAGTGGGACCAACATGTTTGAGCTCAGCAACAGATTCTATGATTAAAGTTATAATAAAGCTAGAAAAGAGAATGTTCTACCAGAATGTTCAATGTACTACCAGTGTTACAGCTGCCAGCTGGAGTGCTCCGGATATCCCCAAGAGTCTGTCCAAACTGCACTGTAAGTTTTACAGAAAAAAAACATGCTACTGTAAAAACCTAATAGTTGGTTAAATTTAAATTGTCTTACCATACAGAGTGAAAAACTCTAAATGGTTTAACATCACATTATATATGTTATACTGTAAGATTTATGGTTTTGCAAGTAAATTTATGAATTATTGTATAATTTATAGTGAAAAACAGTACTCCCAGAACTCCCTGCATGACACATCACATATGATTATAGTTGAAGGTAAACCGTAGATTGTTATATTAACATTCTACCACATAATGAAATATATGATTATAAACTGAAATATACAAGACCATGTCACACATGTCACTGTCACAAAATTTTTTTACAGTGACTTTCTGACAAGCTGAGTTGCGCAATTTTTAATCAAAAATTTAACAGGATACTTTTTCTAAATAATCAAATATTTGATGATAGGTGCAGAAATGATATACTCACCTAAGCAGCAGCTGACAATAAGCACAAAGGTAAAGTGCTTCTTAATAGGCCTCAAAAAGAGTCTATTCATTAAAGGAAATCCCACACTGGCAAAACAAAACCAATGAAAAGGACTATTTTCTGTCCACACTACATTTAAAAACGACATAGCCTACTCTCCTGTAACTCTCCAAACACACTCTTCAATCTTTCCCCTCTGAGAGTGTGTGAAGGTGTGTATTCCATTGAAAACATCACAAGACCTGACTCCTAAAACCCCTTCAAAACAAAACTGTCTATGAACAGACTAATGAGTTCATCTAAAAAAAAAAAAGATAAGACCTCGGAGCCAATTTCATTAAGCTCATGCTTCAGGACAGACATAAGCGCTTTAGTTAAAGTGATGTGACAAAAATGAGAAGACCTGAAAACAATTACTATGCTAATGGAGCAAATTTAAACTCCTTGACTTCACGTTACATGCGCTGGGAAAAATAATGCCTGTCTGTGGCTGATATTCTGCACTTGTTGAGACACAACCGCGGAAAAATAGTGCCACTAATGCTTGAATATGAAGAGAGATACGGCTGTTGTGAGAGGTATGGCATCGCTACGTGGATATAAAAATCTAAAAATAAAAGCTAATTCAAAATATTAATAACTACTATAACAGTATACACATAATACTAAAATAACGCTGCTGCAGTGTGAAATTTCTACACTATTGACAAAAGATAATGGACTTTTATAGTCCCAGTTTTTGCAACAATGTATGTAGGAGCGGTAAAAATTGAGAAACTTGTCTAAAAAAAAAAAAACACTGCTAAAAAGTACTTTAACATTTTTTTCCTGTTGGCAGGTGGGTTAAATTATTTTGATACGGATTTAACAGTAACCAATTTTGCAATTAACTAATGAATTTAGGTCTTTCCACAACCTTTTCTTTTTGTTCTCTCCTTTCGCCTTCCAACTCCTCCTCTCTCCTCTTTTCTTTCCGAGGTAATTGCCTGATCTCTAATTCCACCCAAGGCTCATCTCCCAGACAATCAAGCCTGGTCCTTTCCACCGACCTGGGCACACACAGAGCCCTGACTCTGAAGTAATCATTTCACCCGGGAGGAGAGATAACCAAACAATCACCATTAACCCTGAGCCTTTGCTGTCTCTCACTACTTTTCTGAGATGCTCTCTCTCGGGAAGAAAAGAGCTCTCCAATCACACGGATTCTGCTAATAAATATCATGCCTCCCCCCTACCAAGCTCTGCTCATTAAAACCACAGATGTTTGCTCGCCTCCTCGACTAGTGGATGGCTAATATCTCAACTGGAAGGTTCGTGTCCTTTCTGGTTTTTATGCGATTCAATAACACGGCTTGAGGATCGATCTCATGCCATCCGACTGTCAAGCTTCTGAGACGCCCGTCTTATGCAGAGGTACAATTAGTGCATTGTGTTAAAGCAGCTTTTCAGTAGCACTGAGGCTGAAAACAGGCGGCGGGTGTACAAGCTGATTCACAATGTTTAGCCCTGCAGTGATTCAGGACGAATAATGGAGCTACATTTCTTCGCTCACCTCTTGGCATAAAATTCTCACACACACTCTCTCCGAGCCACGAGGGGACAGCAAGGCTAGAATATACATGCAGAGAAAGTCAATGGTGATTTATTCAACGAGTTTGGCTGTGCATCAAGAATGAGAGCTTCTATTAGTCTAATGTAGACAG
Organism: Siphateles boraxobius; assembly: GCF_051911475.1. Classification (NCBI taxonomy): domain Eukaryota; kingdom Metazoa; phylum Chordata; class Actinopteri; order Cypriniformes; family Leuciscidae; genus Siphateles; species Siphateles boraxobius. Next base: position 9,786,193 of record NW_027508866.1, read on the forward strand.
ACCTTTGACCATTGACAAAATCTGGTCCTAAACTTATTCTGGCCAAGAACTGCACACTTAGACAGGAAAAAGTAATCTGCTCAACATGTAAAACAACCAACCACAATTTAGAGATGGATAATTCAAAAATCTGATGTAACCCTGAGAGCAATACAGTTGTGCTCAAGAGTATCTTGTTTACCCTGAATTCACATATATATATATAAACATATTTATTTTTAATTAATAACATTATCAATATTATTTGTCACGACCCGGCCTAGAACTCGGGTCTCTGGTGTCAGAGCTAGGCGGTAATACCACTGAGCCACCAGAAAGCAGGGGTTGGATCCAATTGAAACACAGGATACGAGGTCTCAGGTAAGATAGTTTAATAAACAAAAGATGGTGTCAAAAAAATTACAACAAAGAATCTTCTCACAATGGAGGTATAACAAAAACACAAAATAAAACTCCACGAGGGGAGAAAAACAAACAGATGCAAGAGAACTTCTTCAAATAATTTAAACAACAAAAACCTTGCTTTCTCACAGGGTCTCAAAAAAAAATCCAAAGAAACTCAGGACACCAGGCAGACACCTCATACAAAGACCAAGTAACACGAGAGAACCAAGACAGAGCTAAAATACACAGGGGGAAACGAGGTGCAGGTGAAGATGATTACACAAATGAGAGGCCACAGGTGAGTGGCATGACATCTAGTGGTAAAACTAAGGAAACAGCAGTCCCAAATGCTGACAGGACCCCCTCCCCTAGGGACGGCTCCTGACGTTCCTTCCAGAACACCCCGGTCTCCGGGCACGAAATTCCCGAATCAAGCTGCGGTCCAGGATGTCCTTGGTCGGAACCCAGGAGCGTTCCTCAGGCCCGTAACCCTCCCAGTCCACCAGATACTGCAAGGAGTTCTGGACCCTTCGTGAGTCCAATATCCGGTGGACCGTGAAGGCTGGCTGGCCGTCAATGATCCTGGGGGGCGAAGGGGGTCTGCATGGGGGGGCAAAAGGAGAAGACAAAACAGGTTTTAACAAAGACACATGAAAGGTAGGGTTAATTCTAAAGGAACGAGGAAGGTACAACTGGTAAGACACAGGCTCTACTTTCCTGGCAATACGGAAAGGGCCAATGAACTTCTGGGCAAGTTTCTTAGACTCAACCCGAAGAGGTAAGTTCTTGGTAGCCAGCCAGACCCGTTGGCCGGCCCGGAAGCTGGGAGCCCTTCGTCGATGACGGTTAGCCTGATGCTGGTACCTCCTGGAGGTCTGCAGAAGAGCACGTCTAGCCTTCTTCCAGGTCGACTGCCAGCGTCGGACGAAGTGTTGGGCAGATGGGACACCGACCTGTGCCTCATCCTCAGGAAACAGAGGAGGGAGATAGCCAAACTGACACTCGAAGGGGGACAGTCCCGTGGCAGATGATCGGAGGGTGTTGTGGGAATATTCTGCCCACATGATGAAGGTAGACCATGAGGTGGGGTTGTTGGCCACCATGCAGCGTAGGGTGGTCTCGAGGTCCTGGTTGACCTGTTCTGTCTGGCCGTTATACTCAGGATGGAACCCAGATGACAAGCTGACAGACGACCCGACCAATTTACAAAAGGCCCCCCAGAATCGAGATGAAAACTGGGGACCTCGATCGGAGACGACATCCTGAGGAATTCCAAAGACTCTGAAGACGTGATTCATCAGGAGCGCGGCAGTCTCCTTGGCTGAAGGCAGTTTGGGTAAGGGGATGAATCGGGCGGCCTTCGAGAACCGGTCCACAATAACCAGGATGACAGAGTTGCCCTGGGATGGAGGAAGGCCTGTGATGAAATCCAGAGATATGTGCGACCACGGTCTATGGGGAACAGGCAAAGGGTGCAGGAGTCCTAAAGGCCGCTGGCGCCTTGACTTCCCTTGGCAGCACACTGGACAGGCCTCCACAAAGCTCCTTACGTCCTCCTTGATGGAAGGCCACCAGAACCGCCGCTGGAGGAAGTCCAGCGTACGTGCAATACCAGGGTGGCAGGTCAGGGGAGAGTCATGACCCCACTTAAGAACCCGGGCTCGGACGGTTCGAGGAACGTAAAGGCGATCTGGGGAACCACCTCCTGGGTCTGGTTCTTGGGCTTGGGCCTCACGAATCTCCCTTTCCAGTTCCCAGCGCAGCGGTGCAACGATCCTAGCCTTAGGGATGACAAGTTCTAGAGACTTCTCATGTGACTCAGGAGAGTAAGCTCGGGACAAAGCATCGGGCTTGACGTTCTTGGTGCCGGGCCTGTAGGATAGAAGGAACTGAAAACGATAAAAAATAAAGACTATCGAGCTTGGCGAGGATTGAGTCGCTTAGCCTGCTGTAGGTACTCAAGGTTTTTGTGGTCTGTGAGAACCTGAAAGGGGTGTTGAGCCCCCTCAAGCCAGTGGCGCCACTCCTCCAAGGCGAGCTTCACCGCAAGAAGTTCCCGATCCCCAACGTGGTAATTGCGTTCTGCTTCCGACAGGCGACGGGACATGAAGGCGCAAGGGTGCATCCTACCGTCCTCCCCTCTCTGAGAAAGGATGGCCCCAACTCCTGCGTCCGATGCATCCACCTCTACCACAAAAGGTCTTTCAGGATCGGGAACTGAGAGTATAGGTGCCGATGTGAAGCGACGCTTGAGGTCACGGAAGGCTCCCTCTGCCTCTGAGGACCAGCGGATCTTGGTGACACCTCCCTTAGTCAGTGCAGTTAAGGGTGCAGCCACTGAGCTGAAGTTCTTGATAAACCTCCTATAGAAGTTAGCAAAGCCGATAAAGCGCTGAACCTCCTTGAATGTCGTAGGGGTAGGCCATTTCAGGACTGCCTCGACCTTCTTGGGATCCATCTCAACATGACCTGGGGTGATAATAAAACCGAGAAACTGAGCATGGGTGACGTGGAACTCACATTTCTCAGGTTTCACATAGAGATGGTTATTCAGGAGGCGTTGGAGAACAGCACTGACATGCCCTTCATGCTCCTTGAGAGATCTCAAAAAGATTCAAATGTCGTCCAAGTAGACAAAAACAAACTTGTTTAGCATGTCCCGGAGTATGTCATTTATTAGGGCCTGGAAGCCCGCTGGAGCGTTGGTGAGCCCGAACGGCATCACCAGGTACTCATAGTGACCCGTGGGAGTGTTGAAGGCCGTCTTCCATTCATCCCCTTGCTGAATCCGCACAAGATGGTAGGCGTTGTGTAGATCCAGTTTGGAGAAAATGGAAGCCCCTTGAAGCAGCTCAAAGGCGGAGGCCATCAGAGGAAGGGGATAGCGATTTCGAACCGTGATTTTATTAAGTGCCCTGTAATCGATACACGGCCTGAGTCCTCCATCCTTTTTCCCCACAAAGAAGAAGCCCGCTCCTGCTGGGGAAGTGGAAGCACGGATGATGCCAGCCGCTAGGGACTCCTTGATGTACGTGTCCATAGCGATGCGCTCGGGCGGAGACAGGGAAAAGATCCGACCTCTAGTGGGACAGGTGCCAGGGAGAAGGTCGATGGTGCAATCATAGGAGCGGTGTGGTGGTAAGGAAGTGGCTCGGGACTTACTAAAAACAGCCTGGAAGCAGTGGTAGACACTAGGGACTAAACACAGGTTGATAGGTTCTTGAGACTCGAGACTCGGGTCTGGGGGACTCGAGAGGGGACAGGTAACCTGGCATGCAGTACCCCAACTCAGTATGGTTCCAGCTAGCCAGTCGATGCAAGGGTTGTGTTGGTGCAGCCAGGGATAACCCAAGATCACAGGGAACTCTGGAGAGTCAATTAGATAAAACTCTTCCATTTGTTGATGTTGGAGAACAGTGAGACGAAGAGGGTAAGTGATCTTCGTAATGCAGCCCGGTTCCAAGGGTCTGCCATCAAGGGCAGTAACGGTTTGGTGTCGAGGAAGTAATTGGGTAGGTACACCAAGTCTCCTGACCAGAGACCGGTCCAGGAAGTCGCCAGCCGCCCCAGAGTCGATCATGGCTCGGACCTGATGTTGATGGCCCTCCCAAGAAAGAGTAACAGGAACAGAAAGCACTGCATTGGGAGGAGGAGCACTAATCTTCCCCATCACAGCCCTCCTGTAACTGGGCGGGGACGATCGTTTCCCGGAAGCTCTGGACAGAGGAGACGGAAATGCCCAGATGCACCACAGTATAGGCAGCGATTCTCCCTCATGCGGCGTTCCCTCTCGGCAGGTGAGAGTCTGGAACGCCCCAATTGCATCTCCTCCGGGGGCTCGAGTTTCTCAGAACTGGGTGAGGAGAAGCGTGCAGGATAGGGTTGTCTGTTTCCAGACAATTGGGGCGGAGACGTCTTGCGACGGGTGGACTCTCTCTCTCTCTTAGCCGATTGTCCAGACGGATAGCCATGGTGATCAAGGACTCGAGATCAGTTGCGGGTTCGCGAGTAACTAGCTCGTCCAGAATGGGTCCGGACAACCCTCCCTGGAAGCAGGCCATTAGGGCTTCGTTGTTCCATCCACTACCGGAAGCAATGGTCCGGAATTCTATAGCGAACTCTGCAGCGCTACGTGGTACCACTCCCTGGATGGTCGAACACCCGCTTGAACTCCTCCACAAAGAGAGCATATGTGCCACAACAGACATCCTGAGATTCCCACACCGCAGAGGCCCAGGAAAGTGCCTTATCTGCAAGGAGAGTGATGATGTAGGCAATCTTAGAGCGGTCAGTAGGGAAGCTTGAGGGCTGCAGTTCAAACGTCAGAGAACACTGAGTCAGGAATCCTCCACATGAATTGGCATTCCCTGAAAAGGGCTTAGGAGGTGGAAGCCGAGGCTCAGCAACTACTTGGGGTCCACCAATGGGAGGCGGATGTGGTACTGGAGGAGGTGAACTCTCTGGGATCCGTTGAAAAAGCTGGCCAATGGATTTCATCACATCAGCGAGAAGGTCAGAGTGCTTGGCCATCAGTTCTTCCAGACGGGTGAGAACCGCTTCATTGCGTTGGTACGCCACCTCATGCTGAGCCATCACTGCCACCAGGTCCTTATAGGTGAGTGTTTCTGGATCCATGAGTGATTTGGTCTTTCTGTCACGACCCGGCCTAGAACTCGGGTCTCTGGTGTCAGAGCTAGGCGGTAATACCACTGAGCCACCAGAAAGCAGGGGTTGGATCCAATTGAAACACAGGATACGAGGTCTCAGGTAAGATAGTTTAATAAACAAAAGATGGTGTCAAAAAAATTACAACAAAGAATCTTCTCACAATGGAGGTATAACAAAAACACAAAATAAAACTCCACGAGGGGAGAAAAACAAACAGATGCAAGAGAACTTCTTCAAATAATTTAAACAACAAAAACCTTGCTTTCTCACAGGGTCTCAAAAAAAAATCCAAAGAAACTCAGGACACCAGGCAGACACCTCATACAAAGACCAAGTAACAAGAGAGAACCAAGACAGAGCTAAAATACACAGGGGGAAACGAGGTGCAGGTGAAGATGATTACACAAATGAGAGGCCACAGGTGAGTGGCATGACATCTAGTGGTAAAACTAAGGAAACAGCAGTCCCAAATGCTGACAATTATTATTATAAATATAATATTAAATAAATAAAAATATGTAAAATATATTGAATAAATTAAAATACAGTATTTAATTTGAAATATTATTTAATTTTAGTATTATATTATTAAATAATATTTAATATTATTTTTTGATACATTTTATATTCAATTATAAATCAAATAAATTATTCATTTATTTAAAATATATCAATAAATTAAAAAAACACAGTATTATTTACATTTAAAATAAATTACAAATATTTGTTTTTAAAATAATATTTCATATTAAAAAGTATAATATATCAAATAATAATAATAAAATAATAATTTGTATTACCTCAAAATTGATGCAGGAATGTCAGCTAGCATTTTTGTTTTTCACAGGATTAATTTGTACCTCATTCAATCTGAGGTGTGACAGATCTACACGTTGAAGCTGTAAGCTCATTTTCGGTGGAGCGTCCCTGGTGTGAGCGGGGAGACTTGGAGAGGACGGGCTGTCATGGTGACGGTCTACTGAGGCCGTAGCATTAGCACAACTAACAGACTGAAGAGGCAGAGAGAACGGTTGAAGTGTGTGGTTTTTTTTTGTGTGTGTGCATATAAGTAGTCCTGGAAGGCCTGATAAAACAGGGTGATATCAGAAGTGTGTCAAAAACTGTACCAGCCATACAGACTGTGTATGATCACTAACTGCTAACGCAAGAACTGGAAGATCTTTTAAAGATGCACATTCACACACACCTACACAAACAACCACACACATACTTCTTTCAAAAGGTCTGTGTACCTCATATGCAATAAACATCAAAATATCAGCAGCAATCACACTGAATGACATATTTACCACGAAACAAACATCACAGGTAAGATGATTATCACAAAAAAAGTATTTCATTGGCGTAAACCATATTTGGAGAAAATAAATGTGATTTCACTGCACAAATGGCTTTCTTCAAAGGGAGGTTGTGTTTGTCTGTTATTAAGACCCTCTGAAGAATTTCATGCTGATGTCAAAACGGTTCAGAACATTTGCACAGACGTAATGTTCCTGAGTACGGATGAACCACAATAACAACCACCACCACCACGAGAACAACAACAACAACATAACGGGGGGAAAAGACACATTCAAAATAAAGATCACAAACTTGCCAGGTAGTTTGCTGCGGTCACCCCTGGGTATGTTAGATCAAACCGGGTAACCAGCGCAGGCTGCAGACGAGAAAACACAAAAGAGTGTCACAGCAAGTCGGCTGCACTCAGGGAAGGAAGAGAGAGGATGAGAGATGAAGAAGACACAGAAATACTGCATGAACCATGAGAAGAAGAAAGGAAAAAGATGGTAGGATGAGGCTTTGATTTTAAGGTTATTTTGGCCATAGATACAAACCACTGGTAAAAGCAATCTAAAAGGCAGTTCACGCTGTGCACTTGCTTTCCAAAAACAGCTGGATGGAATATAACGAAACTGAATTCATGGAGATGCTTTTTAAAAAGTTGAACTGCATTTAACTTGACACGCCATCTTGAAAATGCAACGGTCATGGCGCACTAAAGACGTCTGTCTGATGCATGTGTGCAGAAATCAACTATTTAAAAATAGCCCAGATGGAACATAAGAACACGTCTTATGTTTAAAAGTGCTTTCACCTGGCTCTGTGGAACAGGAAGTGAGAGGAATAAGTCAGTGATTTTTTTTATTTAGTTCTACTGACAAGTAATATCCTGCACCTGAGTGTATTCAACATCATGCCGGTAGACAGAGGTTGTTATGTGACTGGGGGAGAAATGGCTGTAGGCAAAACAAAAAGATTGAGATCTTAAGACACTGTCTGCACGAGAGATGACAGTGCAGAATTCTGATGAGCCTAATGCTTCAGATAGGTCTATACACTCTGGACTGGAATACAATCATACACTCCCTCAGATCAAATAAAAGCAGAGCTTTTGAATCATCTGCAGACAATCAGATGAGGCACAGGCTGTTAATGTCTCTCTGGCAGAGAGCGTGACTCCAGCAGGGTCATATCTGATAACAGAAAAGCAGCAACAAAAGCTTTCAATTGTGGAATAAAAAATGTGTTCTTTATCTGGCATTTTTCATGAAAACAGTACACTTAAAAAAAAGGCACAGAGGCACAAATCCAATGTCTGTTTTTTTTTTGTGTGTGTGAGAACTATTTGTTTGATGGAACATTATCAATTATCCAATGAATTGATACACGATTGTAAATACAGTAAAAATATTTTTAATTAATTAAATCATCTTAAATACCAAAAATATACCACCGTTCAAAGGTTTGGGGTCAGTAAGACTTTTTTTTTTAAAAATGCATTAAAATTATAAGATGTGACAATCAAGATTTGTACTACAAAAAATACAAATGCGGTTCTTTTGGACTTATTATTCATCAAATAATGATGAAATTTAAATAAATTCTTACGCTTTCCACAAAAATATTAAGCAGCACAACTGTTTTCAACATTGATAATAATAATAAATGCTTCATGAGCATCAAATCAACACTGAAAACTGCAGTAATGACATTTAAAATCTTACAACCCCAATATTTGAGCCGTAGTGTAATATTCAGCTCTGCCCCAAAATGTTTTCCCTATTCACATAATTTCAAATAAATAAATACATCTGAAATAATACTAGGATTTAAAAAAGTGTATCATCTGAAACAGAGATTCGTTACCTAAGTTTAATACATGTTAATAATTATTACTGATGATTTTGTTGCATCTGACAAATATACCACAAAGATACATATTTTAATATCATTCATGACTAATCAGAGAATAAAACTCTTGCTGCCAGTCAAACAGCGCTAGAATTCAGCCACAGTCAGTCTGCTTTTTAAAATAGCAACTGAGCCCCATCTAGTGTTGAGATGTCATTTTACAACATTACATTTCTGATTACAACCTCTTGTGCTTTCACAACTTAAAGATCCTCCCCACAAATTATTACGTAAAGATCATTTATATATAAAAAAATTCATAGCACAAGCACGTTGCTACCACTATAATGAACACTAACCCATAACCTAAAGCAGTGCACTCTTCTAATAATGTCCACATTACAAGTCAAACTCTTTTCAACAAATATGTTTTAAAAAAACAAGATTTTTTAAAATTACTATATGAATGAGGAATGAAAACGTGACATGGAAAACTAAACACTCATAAAGAGGCAACCAGATCAACACAGACACACAAATGAAAAGATAGAGGAGGATAAAGACACCAATGTGAAGAAGGGAGTAATGTTACTAATGTTACTAATTGGATGGTCTGAGAAAGGGGGACTTACCTTAAGCGGTGAAATGTGAGAGTGGGAAACATAGCCGTGCACATTCTCGATTTCTGAGAGGTTCTTCTCCGACACGTGCACCAGCTCCGGCGCTCGAACTTCATTGGTGAGCCGCGGGAAGTTGTGTTCCAGAGGAGGGGAATCTTCATCCTGATACCGGTACTGTATACAGGAAAAGTATGAGGAAGAGATGGGGAAACAGAGGAAAGAAGAGAATGAGAAAAGGCAGAAAGAAAACCCACAGTCCACTGTGAGCACAATGCAAACACAATTTAAAACATGACCGTCAGCCAATGAGGTTTGTGCCCTGTGAGATGAACAAGCCAAAAAAAACTCCCATAATTCATTATTTGAAGAATTGAGAAGAATTGAAATCACGATGAATGATGAAGATTAACGTTTTCTGTGAGCAACCTCATGCACACGCAATGATAACACAAAGTGCTGGTGCTGACATGCTCCAATCTAGAGAGAGAAGTTCTAAACAGTTTGCTCTGCATGCGGTCAAAGCAGGATGCTCATCTGTTTCAGTTGAGCTCAAAACAACACTGAAAATGTGTAAAATGAAGACATAACATAGTGCAGCACATCAGTTCTTGACAAACAGTGAGGATTTGGTACGGCGCGACCCCTGTCTTTCTGTCTCACCCAGGGGGAGTTCATCAGGGCAGGATTCATACATGCTGGAGATTGGCTTTGGTGCTGCGAGCCCTGTACCGCTGGAGGCCTGTTCTGTAAGTACACATACACACACACAGGAGCCCAACTGTGAATAACCAATCACAGTCAGTTAAGCTGAATCATTTAAATAATTATACATAAACTAGAGTTCAAAAGTTTGGGGTTGATGCTTTCTAAAGAAGTCTCTGATGCTCATTAAGGCTGCATTTATTTGGTCAAAAAGACAGTAAACACAGCAATACTCACTGATCTGATATCACAACATATTAAAATTTAACATGGGTGTTTGTATATAATTTGAAAATTTAATTTCCGTGATGGCAAAATTCAATTTTCAGCATCATTACTCCAGTCTTCAGTGTCACATGATCCTTCAGAAATCATTCTAATATGTTGGGTTGGTGCTCCAGAACTCTTTATTTTTTTTAACAATATTGAAAACAGTTGTGCTGCTTCACTTCAAAAGAAAATTTTGAATGAACAGAAACAGAATAAATGTCACAGTCACTTTTGATCAATTGAATGCATCTTTGCTGAAAAAAGTCCTGACCCCAAATGTTTGAAAAGTAGTGTAGACCATCAGCCACACAAAAATTAGCAAAAGGGAAGAAGCCTCATGTGCACACACACACACACACACACACACACACACACACACACACACACACACACACACACACACACACACACACACACACACACACACACACACACACACACACACACACACACACACACACACACACACACACACGAATTACAATTTAAAAACTATTTTGCGTTGCCAAAAAGAAAGCCAACAATCTTGCCTTAATTTGGATGGCAAATGAGACACTTTCCAACTCAATTTTTACTATTTTTAATTTCTAATTGTTCTACAGAGGGAGGAAACAGACCGGTAGTCCTCAATCATTAAAACAAAATCTTTAAAAGTGTTTTTTAAAAATAAAACAAAATCTCCTTCTTCTGAGGGACAAAGGCTATCACATATAGTGTAGCTGCAAACAAACAAAAAATAAATAATACAATTCAATTAAATAAATGACTTAATGAGTGGAGCCTTCATTCCTGTAGCTCAAACAGTAGATGGAGCTAACATTCCCAGGGAATGCATGCAACTGATGCAATTCCCTTTAGATAAAGGCCAAAATCCACAAATGTAATGTAAAAAAATGAGTTACGAGTAGAGCGGCAGACAGGAGCCATAATCACCACTTCTGCAATCAAAAAAGCTCAAATATCAGCATGACGGAGAATACATCACACTATGGAGAGATCACCGAGTATAATCATATTTCAGGAATCAGGCTGCACCTGCCCACCCGCAAAGAACATGAGAGCTTTAATTCTCTCTGATGATATGACTCCACACACTGCACAGAGTAATTATCCTACACCTTACTGACTAGCATTACGCACAGAGGTGGGCTGTGCTTTGAGTTACAGTGCTTCTCATTATCCTAATCCTCAGAATGTTGCAACATAGAAGTGTTTTAGAATCTTCTGTCGGTTTAGAACTTAAGAACATCATCACTTAGTTCCAAAACCCAGTGATACACCTCACAGCCTTTTAAGGCAGCATTCTTACTGATAATTGGCTGATGCCCGGTAGTTTTTAGCAATATTTCTCTCCATTTTTGGATGCGCACGACCCTTCAAAAAAATGGGGTTGGCACATGTGCGCACGATGAGAAACGCACTTACTTTCTTTCTTTTTTTTAATTGGAAACTTTAAAGTGAAACTACATCAACTAAATACAGGTCCGAGTGCTTCTGAAATTAGTGAGGGTGCTCTAGTAACGTGCAGATGTATAACAGCTATATAACAATAATAGCAATGCACAGTGAGAAACTTATACAGTGAGGATATTTTGATACAACATTTTTTATATTTATCTATTAGTCTGCATTTAAATTGCTTGATGCGTATCTATTTATGCATGCATATCACAACACCTCTGATTGGCCATTGAGTTCAGGAGAACAACAAACATATTCGTGATTTGTTACATTGCTCACTGCAGCAAAAACAAGTTGTAAATAGAAACATTAGATGTTCTCCGGAAATGCACCTTGGGCCTTTGTCAAATCAGCTTTGTCGATATGATATTATTACAGTATCAACTGAGGGTGCTCTTGCTTTTGTTTTTTGCAAACACACCCAAAGAACCACCTTTATTTCCATGAGCAAATGATAGGCCTAACTGGGCTAAGCAAAGTGACATGCAACAAATGCCCCTTAAAACATATAAAAATGCTCATTACTCAATAATTAATTAAGCTTGGTGTATAATTCATTATTAAGAATTAAACTCGCGCATACTTGCGAATAGAAACACACAGACTGCAAATAGCCTACAGGTACATTACCAACCAAACAAAAACACATGAGTGTTGTCGTGCGTCGATCTCTCACTGGGAATAACCTACCTGATGATTTGGGAGAGACTAACTTAAAATGCAATTTATCACTGTGCCAAAAACAGAAAGCACAAGCTTTTGTGTCATGTTGCTGTGTTTTAATGCTAAATATAATGGTAGAATTGTGCATATTATGTCCCGCCAGAACCCAATGTGAGATCCACCAATCATAGAGGTTCCTAGATATCTATCGATTTTTTGATTGGTTAAAATTAATGGAGAATATATTGTGTTTTTCTTTAGGTGATCAGCTATTTTGGGATCGGCTCCTATGGTCTACATTGACCCTTGACCCTTTAGAAATCATTCTAATAAGCTGATTTGGTGATCAAGAAACATTTCTTATTACTATCAATGTTGAGCATAAGCTGATTAAAATGTTTGTGGAAACCATGATATATTTTGATGATTCTCTGATGAATAGAAGTTCAAAGGAACAACATGTAATTGAAATAGAAAACTTTTGTAACACTATAAATGTAACTTTTGATAAATTTAATGCATCCTTGCTGAATACAAATATAAATTTCTCTCTCGCTCTCTCAAGAAAAAGAAATACAAATCATACTAACCCTAAACTTTTGAACAGTAGTGTATTTTTCACAAAGATTGGTGCAATGCATTCAGAGATCTCTGCAAATGACCACTTCTGACCAAAATAACATATTATGGTTATACTAAGAACGCACACATGATGCTTTAAAATGCTGCACAAAGTGGATATCTGCGATTTTCTGAGAGGTCAAAGGTGATGAGCATTCTAGGGTCACACAATATCCAACTCTAGGCACATTAAATCTGGGTTTCTGAGCTACAGACTGCCAAGCGGACCGTCAGCTTGCAGTCTAATAGGTGACATATGAGAGACGGTTCATCTGAGGGAAGAAGTCACAAGAGAACAGAATAACAGAATGAAAGTTGTGCTAAGAATACACATACCGCATACACATTCTTACTCTCTATGAATCCAATGCATGAATTCAGACATGAACATTGTGATGTTCATATGAAAACTATTGATACAAAAAGTAATTTCACCCAATATCTGTGGTGAAAGTGTATCAAATGATTAGCATAGCAACATGCTAATGACATATTATATTGGAAACAACTGTAAGTTTGCTATCCATCCATAAAACTTAATGTTCCATTTCAGATATGATGTACCCTAAGGTATCTGCCAATGTACTTCCGAGTTAGCTCACAAGGTTCTGGATAAGTCAACGCTGAGTTTAAGGACACTCACTATTTTCATTGTCATTGTGTTCCAAGCTGCACACAGGCAGCGTGCTAAACTGTTGTGTTATTGTATGCGAAGGCAGTGATAAATGAAGTTAATGTAAAATAATGAGAGGTGGGTGAGAAAAGGTCGTCCCCAGGGTTCCCACAAGCCACCAGGTCGTGTAACCGCCTCACCTTTCTTTAAAAGCTGCTATTGTCTCCCTCTCAAATGCTGTAAGCATTTCTTTTTGCCCCTGACTTGTTCTTTCTACACTGTCATTAACTGCAATTATCCAGCCCAGACTAATAGCAGCTCTCATACTCCATAACAACCAATGCTAGGGAAATACCTTCAGTATAAAATGCACACTCAGATTCACTCTAGAAACACCAGCCTTGCTATATATAGGCTGTCTCTGGCCTCTCAGAAACAGAAAACTTCATGTTTTCACTCCATTTGAGGGATTTTCAAACTTTCAAAATGTACCTTTGTGTTGTACTAGTCAACCAAACCAACTTCTAGTTATGCTAGTACAAAATGTTCTTTTTAGAAGGAACATTTTTGTGCACCTTATCCTCAGTATGAAATGTTACATCTTTTCAACGTCTGAAATGTTTTAAACTGGATTATCTATTTGGAATGTGTGTTCTGAGCTTTATTAATGGTTTGTGATTTGGATAGGATTTTCACTCAAGAGGCCAGTTCCTCGACTCCAGACCTCTGAGGACATTCAACATGCCGTTTGAAGATTACAGACTTTGCAGGCAAACCGCCTGCAATTTTTCTTAAAAGAAAACTGAGAAAATATTTGCCAGCCACAGCTAATCTGCTTGTTGTTGCAGACGTAACAAGGGAAACGGAACAAGACAAAAGTGATAAACAAAATGGGAAAAAAAAGATGCAAATCCTCTCTCCAGAGGCATGTCGGTGAATACAAAAAGGGTTAGTGGGCTGCAGTGATAGTGATGGGATTGAGCAGGTTTCATTAAAACCCAGAAGGCACATTGAACTGAAGTCACTACAAATCACTACAACATATGGTCTTCTTTTATCTTTTACCTGTAAAGACCAACAAGAAATGATTAGTATTTTCTTCAACTCTACAATTCTTCAATGATCACAAACAAAAGTATACTAGGGCTGTCTTAATTACGTGATTAAACTTGAGTGCTTTTTCCACTTTTAAGTGCTATATTTGGGTCCCCAGTGTATTTACCAAACCAGAAAACATGAAAAGTGACAACCCGGTAACTTTGTTTTGGTAAGCCTTTCTCTGCAAGCATGTCAAAAAATAAGCCCATCAAATCCTTCCGATGTAGGAAGGGGATCTTATTATAAAATTACCGCCCCTTAATCTGCACATTTCCACCCACGACGCTGCCATTTGGTTTTGCAAGTGACAACAGTGTAACCAGTTCTAATGCAATGGCAAAAGTTTGATCAAAGCATGTCAACTGTTCTGTCGTTGCTGCACAGACGAGCACAGAACACTATTTGACCAAAAAAATGTCACAGTCTTATAAAGACTTCAGGGAACTGTGTCAACTTGTGTAAAAGTTAAACATGACAGTACAATCAAGTCGATGAGATGAATCAATGTAACTCCACAACAACTACATCAACTACATAAATGTATCCACTAAACATTCAGAAACGTCCATGTTTGTCTAAAAGTTGCAGCCTCTTCCTGAGTCTCTCCGTAAGGCTGCACTCCGCTACTGGTTATTTCTGAGATTTTGGATGAGTGAGATTATTCGCGTTGTGTTTTGTTATTGTCGAGTATCCGAAGCTTGTGTAAAGGATCAGCCGTCTTCTGAACGGAGGCGGGGAGCAGCAGCTCATTTACATTTAAAGGGACACACACAAAAACGGCACATTTTTGCCCACACCCAAAAAGGGGCAAATTTGACAAGCTATAATAAATGATCTGGGGTTTTTTTGAGCTGAAGAACATGGCTTTATTTCAGTTAGCCTAATAGCTGGTTTGATTTGCATTGAGAGATGATCTTATGGAAAGTATCCCATGCCGATCTCTAGGTATGGAGAAGGGTATGTGATGATGTGGGGATGTTTTAATTCCAAAGGCCAAGGGAACTTTATCAGGATGCATAGTATCCTGGATCCATGAAATAACTGGCCTTTAAAAATAAAAATCTGCCTGCCTCTATAGGAATTTAAGGGGGTGTCCTGACATATGCAAACTGTTTTTTAAGGAAGAACATTTATTTATTTACGATACATTATTCATTCACGAAGAAAATTGGTGTCCTTAAAGATTGGATTTTTCCTAATTTTTTTAATGAAGGCATTAAGATCAATTTCCAAAAGTTGATTTTTTTATTACTCTTTTTAGTTAACTTTAGCATTTGTGTATTCACTTATGCTAAGCACTATATTACAAGTCATCAGAGAAGTTCTCTTGAGAAGATCAACCAGCATTCCTCCAACCACCTTGTTTTGACTTTAATAAGATCTGTAAGAATGCAAAATTAATCTGACAGCTGTGTGTAATGCCCATCAGCATTTAACAGACCAATGATTGAAAGAGAGCATGTTTATGGATTCTGGAATATCCAAGAAATATCAGCCATATTACTGACAGCATAGAATGCCACATTTTGTGTGTGTGTGTGTGTGTCTGTGTGTGTATCTGACAGAACCACTACAGCGAAAATGAATGAGTCACAGTTCATTAATAATGCTTTAGTACTATACTCAACATATAACAGTCAGGTCACTGGTCACAGCTCAGTAAATGGACCTACTATTTTGCTGAGGCTGCTGACTCTAACCCAATTTGTGGAGATCTGTAAATCAAAAGCATGAATATAGACAGTAGAACTTTGTTTACACTGTAAATGTGGTAAAATAAATCAAAATCAAGTCTAAAACAAACATATAAAATGGTCAAAGTCAAGCCTGGTTCTCTGGACTATTAAAAAACGCATCAGGCTAGCATGCTAACTGCTACGGTCTGTGATGTGAAGTATATTTGATGTGTTAAATGTGGTGATTAGCAGTCTCACACCCCACACACGAGGGTCAAATATAAAACTACAATAGGTAATATATCGGCTCTAATCTGACATATGCAGCATGACAATGTGATAGACGGCTGCTAGCGTGGCCTACAGTAGAAAAGCTTGGAAATCTTAAAAATGTGCAAATATATTTGTATGGGGACAGATGTGTGTGTTGGTGAGATGTAATGTATTTGTGAACAGGCTGTGGGTTTTCCAACACACTCGTGTTCACGTGCCACTGTGCTGAAGGCCGCTTCCTCACTTCCCTCTCTCTCTCGCTCTCCGAGATGAGAGAAGATGGGTATATGAGTTGGCATGGCTAAAGGCTCTGCGCTGGATTGTGTGGAATCTCCTTGCGATTGTGTGCACTGACCCCTTTTCTGCGGCCTAATAAACCCTGAGCTAGTCATCTTCAGCTCACAGGGTTCATTCAGCCTGCAGAAGAAGAAAGGGTTAACAACAGTTGGCAAGATCCTTCTACCTCCTTAGCTACTGAGAACATTTCCAGTGGAGACTACAAGTTCCAAATAAGTCTGCAGTGAGCATTTTGAAGAGATAATTCACCCCCCCCCAAAAAAAAATTCTTATAAATTATCATCATTTACTCACCCTAAAGTCTCCTGAAGCCTTTGCAAGTTTCTTTGATGGGTCATTTTTAAAAATGTATTTATAACATTCCGAGTATCCACGCTCTTTTCCATACTATGAAAGTAGATGGTGACCATGGCTGTTATAGCAAGATTTGCAGTGAATAAGAACTAATTTTCAGTAGCTATCAGTTCCTCAAATAAATATGTGGTTAAGTTTCCGAAGACTTGGATAGCGCATAAGTCATATTCAACACTTTTAAATTACTTTTATGGAGTTTGATAACCTCTGTCCTCACCCAATTTCATCATATATACTTTATATAGGCCCGCCTCCTTTCAGTACTGTGCTTGTTGTGTTCTTTCTTCCGGTTTGTATTTCCACCGCATGAAGGTAAGATCTTGCGGATTTATGAATGAACCACTCGTTTGAAAATCTTCCCGGTCTAGTGACATTTCTTATGACATCCGCTTCAAATATTACAATTCTCATGATAACTTCTGTTAACTCTACAATAAGTTAGACCACTTCACCACCTAATTAGTCTTCAACAGCAATGCCATGGAAATATACAAGGCTAACGCAAAAACGGAAGTTCAAAGACAAAATTCTTAAGATGGCTGCGTGCTTGTTTCTCTGTTGCTTTAGGTGTGTAGAAGCAAACAGTGTGAGCCTTCTTCAAAACTTTCTTTTTTTTTGGAACGGCATGAGAAAATGAGTTACTGCATACACAAATATGCAACTTAGCATCAACAAACATACCATAAACACTCATGAAAAAATATTCAACATTAAAATGATGCTTCTGCTCCTTTGAACTTCACAGATAGGGATTTGATTGTGAGCCAATACAAAAGTGTCCACGAATGGGAACAGCTTATTGATGGAGGGAAATAAGTATGTCACATGGTGACCACATCTCATGAGAGTATTTGCAGGACTCAGAATGACTCCGAATGCTGAAGGAATCTCAGATTTAAGCTCGTCCCCTTACACTAACACTTCAGGTCAAATATTAAATAATAATGCTCTTACTGTTACTGTAAAGATTTAAACAGCAAAATTATGGGTTAAAGCAGCAAATAAATGCCACTGCTTACACTACAAAAACTAATCCCCCACCTCCCCCCTCCATTTCTCTCTCCCTCTCTCGTTCAGGCAGAACGCGGATCAGTGGCTTTTAAACTAACTGTACTTTATGGTTGAAGCTTCCACTGTGCCACAAAGACAAAATCAAACAATAAAATTGCTATACCCTGGCATCTTTTAAATAACCAATATTTAATACAGAGAGTATTATTGCAATAATTATAAATATCATATTGCTAATATTTACTGTGGTATCATCAATTATAAAAATAATAATATTGTTTTTGTTGTTACTATTAATACTAATAATAATAATTATTATTATTATTATAAGTAGTAGTAGTAAGTAATCATTATTATGTGTTATATAATACACGTCAAAGCTACAATAAATAATAATAATAATAATAATAAAAATAATAACAACAAATATAGTTGTTGTTCAAATTTACAAACAATTATTAATAATTCCATAATATAATAATTTACAGCATATATATAAAACAGATAAAACACATGTACAGTACACAAAGTTTTGGAAGTGACAGCACATTTAAACTTCTCACAGCAAACTCACACATGGATATCAACAGTTTAACCACTTTACAGTAGTAGAGCTGTTTTTGAGTAAATACTAATTTGCATTATATCATTAAATGTGTGCATGGCCGAAGTAAAGCTACTCAGTTTTTACCTCCTCAAAACACTTCACACCAAATTAAAGACACTAATCTGCACGTTTCCATGAGTTATAAATAAACCCACCCTAGTGACACCATAATGCCAAGCACAAGTGACAGAATTCCCTTTGCAGCTGCAATGCATTTTACTACCAGAGCTGAATCATCTTATTAGCATGCTGCGCTGCGGACTGCCTCTGCCGTCTGAAACTAATTGGTTCTGAATGAAGGACCGTACAAGAGAGCAAACAAACAAACAAATGTAGCACGCCAACTAAATACAACATTCACCCTGGAAATGACATCTTGATCCAAATTACATTACAAGGGTTTACAGATGTTTTAAAGGCTGAGAAACCCCCCCCCCCCCTCCCCCAGCAAACTTAAGCGCTTGTCATTTAAAGTGAGGGTTGTAAATCTCATAAATTACTTAAAACACGCCAAATCACTCAAAACACAAAAGTGATAATGAACAAACACCTGCAGTACAACATGTTTCGATAAATCAACTGCATTCCAATAATCCACATTAGAAGTAAATGCTGAGTGTCACACCACTGACACACTTCCTGTTCTGGCCAATCGGCAGCATAATGAGAGCTTGTAAAGTGCAAATGCATAATGCATCTTAAAAACAAATATCATCAAATTGCTTGATGGAAGCCTACCTTACATCCGAACATCAGCGACAAGGTGTTGTCATGGCATGCGACCTTACAGTGGCAGAGCATTGGATTGAAACAGTCGGGGTTCCTCAGTATAGGAGACATTCCTCTCACAACAGGAGCACTGCACTCATGCCACGAGCATTGACGTAGAGAGAGAGAAAGCACGAGACTCTTCACTCCTGGATAAGCAAGAGTCCGCCTAATGTATGAACACACACACACACACTCACTCACACGTGCTCCCTAAACACACACACACACACGCAACTGGGATGCAGCCACCGTTAAATCTCACTGCTCTCCCTTTTTCTACTCTGGTCTGAGTTATACGGTATTTCACAACACTGTTTACTCAAAGCTTTCTTCTTACTTATGCTTTACTTTCTTTTTGCAAAACGTATTTTTCTTTTCTTTTGATTTTGGGGTGAAATAATACCTGGACCGTGAGATTAACTAGTAATGCAAAGAACAATTTTGCGGCAAATGATCAAAATAATTGGCGCCGCCCGGCTTTATTAGCAAGGCCCAGTGTGATTTGCTAGACCGATTTGATATTCAGCGAGAACTTGCGCGATGGCAGAGTCACCGGAATAGGTCCGAATGCTGTTCTCCTTAAATATGTAAATTTGCGGGCTTTATTTGAAAAACAAGAGAGCTGTAATTTGCAACGGTGTGATGTCAATACTAGATTTCTTAGGGGCTGTCTCCTTGTTTCTATTGCCATTTTGGCTGTTCAATTACATGACAACATCTTTTTGGTGGCCTGAAAACGCAAACTTTTGAAAACGGGTTTCAAAGTGCACGCTTTTGAAAACAACACCCTTATCATCTCCGTGTAAACTACAAAAACGTGAATCAGTGAAAATGGTGATGTCATGCACATGCGTAGGCTATTACGTGTTTAGTCTATTAGCTTCTTTTTTTTTCCTAATGAAAGGATACAGATATTAACAGTAAGAAATAAGGGGGGCATACGGACATCATTACTTGTGGTTATAGGAATTACACAAAAGAACACAAATGACAGTATGTCATCATGAAAAATTAAAGGTTCCTTACAACAGACTCAAGGATGATAAATGTTTTTGAAGGCTTTGTGTTTAAAGGATTTTACATTTTCTTAAACTGAGTAAAAGGGACTATATATCAGAGGAGAACATTCAGAAATTAGGATTACAGTGAATGGAAATTGACCCAAAAGACAAAGTAATACTGCAATAAAAGAATGTGTATTGTTGCTGGTGCGTAGTCTTTCTTTACAAAGTGACATCGCCTATACTTGTCTGGCATGCATAATACAGGGTTATTAGTTGTTTTCACAGATCCGTGTGAACAGGGATCGTTTTGATTCTGTTGTCATCTGTACAATTTAGCACATCATTACCATGTAAACATACCTTAGTTTCCATGTGTGATGTATTCACACCTCCCTAATAAAAACAAATCTACACAAAAAATGTATTAACTTCAGTTAAACATATGCTATTGTTCAAAAGTTTGGATCAGTAAGATTTCTTTTTAAAGAAATTAAAACTTACAAAAGTGACAGTAGACATTTATGAAGTTTCAAAAGATTTCTAAATCAAATACATGCTGGTTTTTAAACTTTCTATTTATCAAAGAATCAAATATTAAGCACCACAACGGTTTTCAACATTGATAATAAAAATAAATGTTTCTTGAGCACCAAATCAGCATATTAGAATGATTTCTTAAGGATCATGTGATACTGGAGACTGGAATAATGATGCTGGAAATTCAGCTTTACAAGAATAAATTACATTTTATAATAGATTCCAATAGAAAACAGTTATTTCAATAGCATAAGACACTTCTATGAAAATATATAGAAATCTTTCTGACCACAAACCTTTGAAGGGTAGTGCATATATATGTATTTGGACAGTCATGTGGGTTTTGAACAACATGCTAGCATTCAAAATCACAACAAATGCAATACTGTTCAATGGGCATCTTCGCCAAGTTGAGGATGTATATTAAGATCAACTCAGATCCCGGCAGCAGATGTGCTAGCCGACAAATTACCACAACAACTCCAAGAGATGAGAGAGGATGTTTACAAGCCCATACAGCAAAATGCCAAACCCAGACAGAGTGCAGGATGGCATTATGCCCATGTGTGTGTGTGCGCTCCAGAAGGAAAACAGAGGTGTTCTGGGATGGTAGAAATCATGCTGGAGGTGAAGAATTATAAGTGAAACCCTCAGTGGGTGAATTTATGTGTCACGATTCCCTGTGTCTGTTTCATGGACTTATTTTGATATTCCGTTGTCTTGCTGTGCCTCTGTACTCTTCATGTGGTTTAATTCTTTTTTCTCTTTGTTTCTATTGCTATTTTGTAAGCTTCCATAGATACCCTTGTTAGTTACCATGTCAACTAATCACCAACACCTGTCCTTCATTAAGCTTCTTGTTACCTTTGTGTATTTAAACCCTCAGGCCCTCTTTACACCTGGTCTCTTTTGTCCAGTTTCAACCACTTTTGTCCTGATTTCTTTAGAGGGAGGGTCTATGGGCGGTTCATTGACACAATGTTGTCTATGGAAGCAGCAATAACAACCCATTCAAATGATATTTGACGACGGTTTTTATTCATATCAGAGATAGTGTAAATAACTATAAAGTCAACTGTATTTTCATTTCACCGGCCACTTACTTTCATGTATTTCGGGTGAAACGGATGAATTCACGCACTGTAATAACTTAAATCCAATCTCTGAACTGCGGCCCAAACACAGCGCCCATCTCACGTTACAGATCAAGATAACTTATAAAGGTTTTTTAAACTATTAAACAAACTCACACATATTTGAGAAAGTTTGTTAATATTTAGAAATAAAAGCGCTAAATCTGTCATACAGCGCTATTTTGGCTTTAGTGAATCACGTGCCAAGCATGACACGTCACCATGGAAACCATAGGGGCGGCATCGCAATGTCGTCTAAACATGATGATATCGTCCATCAGCACAACCCTAATTTACACCTGTATTTAGTGTCGTATTTTTATGATTGACCACAACACATCTTAATACCAGGTGTAAACAGGGCCAAAACCAAAACCAATTGCACTACCAGAGCAAAAACTGTTGAAGTACTTAAAAAAAAAAAAAATTGTCCCGTCTTATCTCTAACATTGGTTATCACTGTCAATCATCACAGTTTCTGATTCAATCACGCATTTAAATCCAGTTGTCAATCCAGAAACTTTGCAGTATAGCCTGCTTAGCACCATGAAAAACTAAACTTGCATTTAGATTGTGAAAGGATAATAAACAGAAAGCAAGAGAAGAGGCCTCCCTTTCAGGGTGGGAAATTAACTTTTTTGCCCACCAGCCACAGTGGCTGGTGGATGCCCAATTTTACCAGCCACTTGTATTTTTTACCAGCCACTTTTTCTGGAATTCAAATTTATGAATGAGAACTGTGACTTTGATAACATTGACGTCCATTACAAATATGTAATTCGTTTTATCCATTTAACAATATGAGTTATGCTGCACTCAGGAGCCAATTTCTGTTTTCCTCCGTGGATGCTCACGGGCGCACGCCCTTTAAAAAAAAAAAAAGCACTATTAGCACAAACAGGGCTACCATAATATGTAAGCAACATGTATGTACATGTTTGTATTTTTGAGAGAATATTATGCATGGTTATTTTACAGTTTATTTTTTAATATTAGTTAAGTCTGTATGACCATAAACGATGGAGTATTTAAATTTATTTTGCTGCTATTTGAAAAAAATCCAGCAAAACGCGCCCACGCATTTGTCGACCCCAGAGGGTTAACTCGATAATAAAGCCGTAAAGTAGGCTATCTTTCAACTCAGGACAGCACCACTTCTCACAAATACAGATAGGATTGAAGATGAAAAGTTTAACTGAATTGTTTGCATTTTCGGACGACGCATAGGTCGAAAAGCGCCACTTGTTCGAAAAGTACCTTCACTTTATATTTACTTCGCCCTCAACAGGTTGTACATTCATATACAGCTGACTCCGCGGCGGGCCTCTTAACACCGGGTATATTTTTTTAATTTTCCTTTCGTCTGTACCTCAGCTATATGTGTCACGGTCCGTTTAGCGCCGTGTCCGTGCGCTGTGTCCGTAAAGCACAGCGCTGAAAACCAATCAAATTAGTTACTCGACAAAAGTGCATTATTTTTACTTAGCAACAGCATTCTTTGACAAAAGATGTCTAATCCGTTACAAGGAATGTTTTAAGTAGTAACCAATAAAAATATGTTTTACAATCTACCCGCCACTGTGGCTGGTATACAAGGCAAAGTCACCCGCCACTTTGAAAAAGTACCAGCCATTGGCTGGTGGCGGGTGCTAATTTCCCACCCTGCTCCCTTTATAATCACTTAGGTTGCTAACTTACTGACTAGCACCTCTGATAGGCCATTGCGTTCACACACTCAACATATATGATTGTGATTGGCTAAACACTAAAAACATGCTGTAAATAGAAAACTTAAGACTCTCAGAGAGCACTCGAACAAAAACATGAGATCAACTGTGATTGGCTGATCAACAGTATAATGTCTGCCTATTATGTTCACAACTGCTCTGCACACCACCCTAAACCACCTTGTTGCTACTGTATATGTTAATATATTGAATAATATTGAAATTATATTAGAAGCAAATAAAAAAGGAGTACGATTTCAAGGTACCTTGGTTATAATAAACAGTATGTTCCTAAACATATACAAATATTACAGTAGTGGTTGCGTGTAGTGAAACTGTAAACATCTTATGAAACTGAATTACGGTATGTGCTAATGTGTGAAGAGCAACAGAAGGGGATACTGTATGTCCTTCCCCTGTAAATGTGGAGAGCTGAAGGAAGCTTATATGAGATCTTAGCATATGTATTTGTGCCAGTTAACCTTTGTGCCAAACAAACCCGAAGAAACACTTCTAAAAATACCAGCGAGTAAAACCCACCTCAAATGTGTGATCGCAGCTAAGAGCTGTGGGGTAGCGCGTTAGTCCTGGAAAAAAATAGGTATATATTTTATGAAAAACGGTATGATATCATGATTTTGCTGATTTTGGTACTGGATATGCTGCTGTTCTGAAGTTCACCATCAGTGTGCTACTGAAGCGAAACCAGCAAATGTGACAAAATAGAGGAACAAAATGGACATTTGAAATGGAAGGTGAATCTCACTCAGCACGACCCAAAAATAATTAATAAAGAGGGCAGCAGGAATGAACTTTAAATTACTTTGCTTTAAAAAAACTGATGAAAAAGGCAAAACAACAAACCTTACCACACCAGTCTGCAAATGTTGATATAAATCATGTGTTGCCTCGGGAGGAAACACATCAAACCTTGCCAAGCATCTGTCGCTTGGTTTGAACATCCTTACTTCTACAAGGCATTTAGAGATTGGTGAATGCAATCATTCAAACTATCTAATTTAGACTTTTATTTACTTTTAACACTGACCAAAGCATCATTTTGTATGTATTTGACCATTTAAGCGCAATAAGTTGTGAAAAAAAAACTCACTTTGGAATGTGCGGGTATGCTCTTTGTGGATGCTCTTTGTGTGCTCTTGCCGGCTTTATGTGTGTGCGCTGTGTGTATGAGTGCAAAGAAAACCCTCTCTCTAAGAGCCCGAGTTCAACTCAATGATATAAAATCGCTTGAATGTTTAAACTGACAAGGCTTAAAAAGAAGTGGGCAAGTGATATTTCCATCAGCTGTCCCGAAACGCGAGCGAGAGTGTTGTATCGCAGGACGCAGCTCGCTTATAGTGCAGAAGCGATGTCATTTGAAACCAGAAGCCATTTGCTCATTTTGGGAGATAGAGAGAGACACACGGTACTGTTGATTTTGTTTGTGAAATAACTTATCAGAAAAAGTTTTCAAATTACTGATTTGATGTGATAATCTGTGTTAGTTAATATACTAATAAATGCTTGTGGCAATTTCCCGCATTATAAATGCGAAACCATCGGGAATGAGTAAATCATTAAAATGATGTGCAATACCCATGCCAAAATTCAGAACATGTATGGTATCGGTTTAATATTTATACTAAGGTATTAGATTGTGGTACTGTACCGAAGCAAAAATTGTGGTATCGAGTCAACCCTAATCTATAGTCAAACACACATAAAGTACACAGTGAGTAGATCTGCACTAAAGCCCTGGGCCTTTGGGAGGTACAGAGTACACAGGCCTGTGCGTGTATGTGTGCAGTGTGTGTTGTGTGGTCATGCATGAAACAATTTATGTGATGGGTAATGATGCCTTAGGAAGGATCCTGAATACATGCACACACACACACGCACACGCACACGCACACGCACACACACACACACACACACACACACACACACACACACACACACGCGTGCGCACAACTTCTATTTTACATGTATGCTGCATAGACACATTTACATTGAAACATAATTGCAGGGGAAAAAAAACTGTATACAATGAAATTAATGTTTGCATTGGTGCTTTATTAAATTGAACTTTGTAGATTATTTTAAATATTTTTTTGTTAGATTCAGACTAAATGCTGCACAGACACACAATTATATTACAATTATAATATGATAATAATTATATATTATATAGAAAAATGTAATACAATTAATGTTTATATTGGTCATTTTTTTTATCAAAATGTAATTGTACATTATTCTTTAATTATGTTTAATGTTTTGGTCCCACTTTATATTAAGTGGCCTTAACTACTATGTACTAACATTGAAATTAATAATTTGATACAATGGACTTATTGTGTACATACATGTTTTTACCTGCATGTAATTACTGCTGTAATTAATATAAGTACATATAAATATTACACTGTTGACCCTTCCCTTACACCTTAACCCACCATTAAACCTACCATACCACACACACCTGTCCCTAACAGTACCCGTATCACACCTCAATAGCAGCTAAAGTGTTTTACAATACAACATGAACACAACAAGTACATTGTACATATTTTTCGATGCAAGTACATAGTACTTTAAGCCACTTAAAATAAAGTGGGACCAATATGGTAAATATGACATGAATACAGATACATGGAATAAATTAAAAGATGAAATTATAATATAAATATGTGACGAGAACATGTTCATATGACAACAAAAAAATGTAATGCTACTCTGATGCTGGATTTTACTTAACCAGAATCAAAGAATCGATGCTTTGCCTGAATCATCATTACTAAACATGTAAATGGATTATATGTAGTTCCAAAGCAATTTTCTCATTTCACACTGAATTAAAGAATTCTTCATTTTGACACAATGACAGTGACCATGGGCTGTCAAGCTCCAAAGTAGACTAAAATAAATAAATAAATAAATAATGCTTAAAAGGACCATGAAAGTAGTCCATACGACTATTTTTCACTGAAATATAACAACATACTGCTGTGGAATGACATTAGAGTGGATAAATGACATTTTTCATTTTTGGGTGAACTACCTTTTAAAATGCAATATTCTAAATTACATAGAGCTCTCATTGCACAGAGCCCATGTAAAAAGCAATATAAGGTCATTCTATTTTAGGAATCTACTCAACTGTGCATGACATTCCGAGACCAGATCTGCCATGATGTGAACTGACGGCACGGTAAATGGTCAGAAAGTGAATTGTCGTTCGCATGGTTAGCACGGAAGCAAAATCTGGACTTGGTCAAAAAAATATTGCTCACAGTATAAAACCAATCCATCCGTGCGCTGATCTTTTTGATTTTCTCCAATAGCAAGCTTCTATTTAGCTCAACACACAGTATAGTAGGGATCAAGTGAGGTCTACCTTAACAGTAATTACAAGGGTTTGGGTCCTCAAGTCATGAGTATTGCTTGCTTATTACAATATCGATGCTGTCAGGATCAAATATAGCACAACAGAAAGGGGGTTTGATAGTCTCATTAACAGGAAGCAGCCAGTGAAAGCTGTATTACTGAGCTATGTGCACATGGGGAGGAGAGTGGAACCTGGGTAGGGTAAGCGCTCATGTGGTCCACTAGAGGGCGCATTCACACAGAGCGTCACACAGATAGAGTGTACAGAGAAACTGAGATTGCAGCTAGCCAGATCCTGATATATTAGTCGAACCTCACATGACACTTCACACACAGTGCACTATGGGTGCTTGGGGATGAGGCATCACAAAGTATGGAGTCGGTAAGATTTTTTGAAAGCAGTCTCTTATGCTCAGTGCTCACCAATGCTGCATTTATTTGATCAAATATACAGTAAAAACCGTGATATTGTGTTAAATATTATTTCTAGCCGATTATTAAATAGATTTCTTCAAAATAAAAATCTTACTGACCCCAAACTTTGAACGATAAATGAAGTCTATAATAAGACCTTGAACCTTTTTTTAATGAACAACAGACAGTGTTCTTGAAGCTTTATAGCTTTACAGCACGTATCAACTAGTGGTGCTTGTACATACAAAACACACCATGGTTGATTCACTCAACACCACATTTATACATCTAGCTTTGAGTATCAATAATGGAATGGTTCAAAATGAAAATGGAAGATAAAGAAATATCCTCCAACTGCTCATCACTGCACTTATGATCACAGAAAGATCAACAGTCTGTTTTCGGTTCGCGGCCTCCTAATGTTAGCATCACAAGTCTGTAGCACTGTAATACTAATAATTTGTTACATTTATATAGCGCTTTTTCAGGGACCTCAAAGCGCTTTACATATACCCCTTTTCCACCAAAAAAGAACTGGTTCGGAACTGGTGCTGGTTCAAAGTGGGTTCGGAGTTGGTTCAACTTGCGAAACATTCTCAGAACCTGTATGTTTTTCCAGTGACTAAAGCGCCCAGCAAACGACGTCATTACGTCACTGTGTACGTCGCCATACGTCTTAGCTAGAAACGCTTGCAAGTACAACATTACTTTGGGATTATCTCTAACTCGTGTACCAAGAAGGCTTTAAAAACAATTGAAATATGTAAGTCTTTTAATTCCTCACTTTGATATGTAATATTTTCTGATTAGTTATGTACCCCTGTCTTGTGTCTTTTTTTCTTTCCATTTATTTGTTCTATATTGTGACTGTTTTCTTCTTTGCTTACATAATGTTTTCAATAAAAATTTTTTTTTTTAAAAACTAGAAACGCTTGCGCCAACTTCAAGCATAACAATTACAATGGCGGACTACATCGTGTTTCTGCAAATGTTTCTCCTGGCTTTGCGATCCTATATTATGGGTAAAAAAGATGTTTAGAACACATCTAAACCCGCCCCCAGCCCCCGACGTAAGCATGACGTGGTAAAAGAACGGTTCCAGTCCAGCAAAGAGTTGGTGCCGCTTTGGAACCAGTTTTCCTGGCCGAGAACCGGTTCTTTGGCTGTCGAAACACAAAGAACTGGTTCGCGCGCAGGCACCGGCTCTGAACCGGCTCTCAAAATGCTTTGGTGGAAAAGGGGGAATAGAAGGGGGAATCTCCTCAACCACCACCAATGTGCAGCATCCACCTGGAGGATGCGACGGCAGCCATATTGCGCCACAACGCCCACCACACACCAGCTTTACTGGTGGAGAGGAGACAGTGATGAAGCCAATCAGTATATGGGGATGATTAGGAGGCCATGATGGACAGAGGCCAAGGGGGAAATTTGGCCAGGATGCCGGGGTTAAACCCCTACTCTTTATCGAAGGACATACTGGGATTTTTTATGACCACAGAGAGTCAGGACCTCGGTTTAACGTTTCATCCGAAGGACGGTGCTTTTTTACAGTATAGTGTCCCCATCACTATACTGGGGCATTAGGACCCACACAGACCACAGGGTGAGCACCCCCTGCTGGCCTCTCTAACACCTCTTCCAGCAGCAACCTGGTTTTCTCAGGAGGTCTCCCATCCAGGTACTGACCAGGCTCAGCCCTGCTTAGCTTCAGTGGGCAACCAGTCTTGGGCAACAGGGTGATATGGCTACTGTAATATGTATAGCAGGTCTGTTTTCATTTCTGCTCTAGCATCAGAATCAAACTTACCTGCATCTAATGGCGCTTTTCCACTGCATGGTACGTTACGGTTCGGTTCGGTACGGCACGCTTTGGCGCTTTTCCACTGCATGGTACGGTACGGCTCGGCTTGGTACGGCTCACTTGTGGCGCTTTTCCACTGCATGGTACGGTACGGCTCGCTTTAAATGGTACCAGCTCTGTTGAGGTTCCAAGCGTACCGTACCGATACTTAAATGTGACGTCGAAACACTGTAGATCACTGATTGGTCAGACAGACAGAATCGTCACTAGCGTCATTGTATTTGCGAGACATCAAACCCGCTAGATTTAAATAGCCAGTAACAGCCACAGCTGTAGCACCTGTTTTAAAAGTACTCGCTTGAAGAAAAAAAAATTCCAAAAAAGAAATGTCTGAATCGTGGTCAGTGGACGAGAAGCGCAGACGTTCCTCTTGTTGGTTGCTGAGGAGTGGATAAACTATAACGATCAGTCATAATCCCCACTTTGAAGCGGTACTAACTCCAGTGGAAAAGCAACCGAGCTAAGGCGAACCGAGCCGTGCCGCGCCGAGTCGTACCACGCAGTGGAAAAGCGAAGCGAGCCGAACCGTACTGAGCCGTACCATGCAGTGGAAAAGCACCATAAACCCCCTCCAACTGACATTAATATTTCAGCATGCCTTAAGCACAAGAACTCCAGTCTGGCCTCAGACTGTGCGGCATTAGGGTAAAACAGTAAAGCATCAGCACTCAGTGGTGCAGGCTGAAATGGATGCACCTCTTCCTCTATGTGTCATTTACTCTGGCCTGCAGCAAAAAACAGGAAGAAGGGATCCATCCTGCCAATAACATTAAGGGCCTGTCCATTTAAATCTGTCATGATGCATTTATGATGAACTTTATGGGTTTGCAAATCAATACTATGGTTTATGTGGAACCTTTGAGATAGAAACCCACAGTCATTAATAAAATCTCATTTTCTCAACATGTCTTTACACAGACAAGGACCTTGTCTGCTACAAATTCAGCATCAAGATGCACGGAGCATAAAAGTTACACTAAACTAACTTTTTCTGCCCAGGCCTTCCTTTTGTAGAGCAAATTATTTTCAAGCCCCCCGCCTACATACATCACCAACATAAAAACACATTCAGACATGACCTTGCTTGCAAAAAAACAATACATTTGAAACATTGTAAATAATACAGTACTACAACTTCAACAGGCTTTTCTTTGTGTTTGTGATGTGAAGTCTATAAGTGGCGTCATACTCTCAGAAGCTAATATTTTGAAACATGCAACACACTATGGTCTCTCTCTTCATTACTTCATTACCACAGTTCTGTCATGACAACTCTCAGAGTGATTGGCATGGTAATGGGTATGACCATGTTGTAAGTTTGGTCTTGGCGGAATAGATCTGCTACGCTGCTGCTGTACAATATAGCGTACATAAATTACCCGTAGCAGATCTATACAGGTGGAGGCTGGGGAAGGTGGAGTGCTGGGGAAGGTGGAGGGTTTCTGAAGCGTTCTGCACTGCTACAGCAAATGCTACCCAAGGATTTGAAGGTTGAGCAGCGAGCTCATTGGCTACTGATACGGCAAAAACCAATCAGCTGCGCCCTATAGATAACGTCTGTGATTATGAACAGGCGAGTTAAAGGACCTATTAGCCTGTGCCATCTAGAGTTTCATGCCAGAACTTTTTATTCGTACTGGTGAATCAGGGGGTGAGATATGCCTTGTCATATTTTCTTGTTTTGAAGCCGTCTACACTGGAAGTGTATTTGTCCTTTGTGTCAAAAGATGTGCGAGTGCTTGGAGTACATCAGAAATAGAACGGGGCAAATTAAGCAGGATGATTTTGCAGTGGGGTCTTGTATCACCATGAAGAGGTTTATTTTACAGTTTGGGAACCACTGCACTAAAACATGCCAACAGTGACGCACCTCGGCCCCTTGATGATTCTGATGCGGATTTGATTCTGTGTTAAAGCAATGTAGCCCATATATTGTTTGTAAGATGAGAAGAATTCTGACTTCAAAGGTGTGGAGAGACATTCCCAGGACAGACTAGAAATTAATCGGAAGTTTGATAGGTTTTTACAAGCCGTTTAATTACAGCGGTAAAGGACAATTAGATTTGAGCTTTGAGACACCTCTTGGGAACTAAATAAAAAGAAGAGCAAGAAGACATCAAGTGACTCAATAAAAAATGTACTCCCCGACCACACCATAGTGTCCCAAGTTAGACTTGAAATTTAATTTTCACCTGTGATATTTTTCCAGGTTAGAAAATCAAGCCATTATTAGACTTATTAGACGGGCATTCCACATTTGAAATAATAATCCATTGCATCAAAAACTTGGGTAAACGTATTCCCATTCTACTCAGGGTTAAAAATTGCTTTAGTTCTGGATTTAAAAAGACAAGTACCCTGTGTTAAGTGCAATATAAAAAGCCCTTGAGGGTGATAGCGCCAAAGAAATCTCCATTCCATTCCTTTACGACAGAACAGTATAGTTTACCACTTATGATAACAACCTCATTAACTCTGTAATTGTAGAACAATATAACAAATTGTGGACAAACTAACAAATTTCAAAGTTGGCATGTCTTCATGCTTACACTTTTGGATAGCTGTATGGGAATGAACAATAAGCTGAAAAATGGAGCAAACAGATTTTACACAGAACGGATTAGAGTCCAGATATGGATCTTGCTTTCAAAAATAATGCTAAAAATAAACCTGGTTTACAAATCGTAAATGTGGCTCTGGGTTATATAAGCCAGCAGCGTGGGTTTACTCACACAACATGGAAAACCGAATTAAGATTCCCATGTAGCATCTCTCCCTCTCCCCACAACAGCCCATAGCACTTGGATAATCACTCTATTAATCATGGCAATGCTGTTAGTAATCACACAATTGTCTCCAATAAACAATTATCTCCAATAAAACAGGAAGGTGTAGGGGCAACTCCTCGGCTCACCACTGAGACATCTTGAAGCGGCAGAGAGCTCATTTTGACTGAGGAGGTAGAGCTGGGTTATGGAAGTTTGTATGGCATTAAGATTACTTTCTCAAGGTTATTGAACTCGATTTATTGGCAAATATGTTCCAGGTTCAATACAAAATGTGCTCAATCGACAGCATTTCTGACAATGTTGATTACCAAAAAAATTATTCTGGAATACAGCGAGGAACTTACAATGGAAATTGATGAGGCCAATCTGTAAATTGTAAAATACTCAGATTGAATATAGCCACAAGATGTAAACAATAACATGACTTTTTACAGATTAGTTGCCATGGCAACATACTCCCTAAAACCCTGAAATGACTGTAAAATTAAGTTGCTTTACAGCTCAAATAATGTATTAATTCTTCTATTAAAACCTCAGCAAGTGCTTTTATAAAATTAAAAGCTTCACATTTTTGCAGGGCAGTGTTGTTATTGTTAACTAAAACAAACAAACAAAAAATAAAACATTTTCCATTAATTAAAACAAAGCTGATATATATGTATATTAAATGAAACTAACTGAAATAAGTTTAAGCTGAAGTAATTAAAATGACTAAAACTAAAGTTAAATAGAAATATTTTACAAATATTAATGACAAAAGCAAATAAAAATACTAATAGGGCTGCCCAAATAGTCGACTAGTGCGGTTAGTTGCAGGAATAGTCGGTTAGTTGCAGGAAAAAAAACTAAAACATTCACCCATCATTCATTGACTTCAAATATGGCTAGGCCTGTCGCAATAATCAATAAATATAGACTTATCGCACAATATATGTACATGACCTCAATTTTGAGTTTCAAAACATTATCAAAAAATTATTAAAATGTTTAAACAGTCTCCTGTTTTTTCACGAGACATTCATAATAATTACTTTTGCTGGTGCACTGTGGCAAGCACTATGTGTGTGCTTGAGTGCTGATTAGGCTCTGTATTATATATAGGCAATTAAATGCTCATTATTATGATTTATGGCTTATTAATTTAAAAGCGGCTTATATTAACGACTACTAGTCGACTAGAAAAAAAGTTGAGGGCAGCCCTAAATTTTACACCACAAATTCTGTCAACTGAGCTGGACTTGTATTTAACCCAGAATAATCCTTTAATGCTGGGCCAAAACTAGGTAGAGAGATCCAGAATTCCACTTGAGTTGAGTTTATTTTTGTCCTGCCTCATGGCAGAATCCAGGTTGCAAGTAACCGTTATGAGTAACAAAGTTCTTATGATGCCACCGGCAGTTAAAGGACACACAGCACGAGCCTATCCCTCCCAGCGTCTCTCTGTGCCTGTGATTTTAAAATAGCAGCACAATTTCACAAGAAATAATTAACAAACAACACATGAGAATGATGACCAAAGCTGTGAGAACACAGTGATAATGCTGACACTGAGAGAACGAGAATCTTGGCCCCAAATCATCCTCCTACCTGGGTACACTCCTCCTTATATCTGTCTGAAGGCTTTCTGGACTGGAAGAAGAGCAGTCACAGAAAAAAAAAGAAAAAAGAAAAAAACTAAAGTGCTTACAGGACTGTTCTTTCTGGGGGTCAC